>NW_006271973.1:37651-40655 GCF_000225605.1 Cordyceps militaris CM01 | reverse complement strand
GGCTAGCTTACTAGCTGCTAACTAGCTATAAGGATAATATATATCTAAAAAATATAACGGCCTACTTGCGTACGTATTATTTCATATCTAACCACACACTGGGTGTGAATTGGGATTTGGCGACAACTCACCTATAGGCTGCCGTAGGCGCAGGGTCTATTGAGGTGTTCCAGATGGGACACCACCAAAAATCACTAGTGTTCCGATCGGCCTAGAATTCTATCGAGACTGTCCTCTCTGGCGAAAGCAGCAGCCGAGTTGAATGAGTGGCTATTGTGCAGTATACGTTACCAAATTCGCATTGATCCTGCAACCATCAACCAATGCCTGACCTACACAGTCTTGCGACGTTGCCCACGCGTGACTCGCGCTCGCAAATATGCATGAGTCGTGCCCTTCTGGAAGCCTACCATTGCGGCTGTGTGCGCCAAGACGCAAAATCGACGCCATTGTCTCAGGCGCACACCCAATTCTTTCACTGATACGAGCCAGTTGAAACAATGCTTCCGGTGATGGTTATATGCGACCTTCTCCCGTCCAATTTTAACATTTCTAAAATCCACACTCGACGTGCCTTCATCTTAGTTCTCTACTTCTATCTTGAGGCAAGCAGGCGGGTGGAATAAGTGCCCGCGACGGCGTCGCACAAAGAATGCATACAGTCCACCGGCGACGTATACCGCTGCAATGCTAATGACCAGGGGCCAGTGGAACTGTTCTGGGCGCGAGAAAGCAATCGTGGTCGCAAAAGAAAGCAGCTCAAACAAGTTCTGAAAGGACGCCTCCACGCTCGAGAAGGCACCTCGGTTGCCGTCTTCGACTTCCTGCGTAAACGTGTTAGTGACAAATGCTTCCGTTCCGGACAACAGCAGACAGTCTGTGTACGAACCTCTTGGACAATGGTCTGCGCGCAGAGATCGTAACCCCACAGACCGAGCCGGCTCAGCGCAATACACACGATCAAGCCGCTGACAGATGTCCACGCGTGATGCGCCTCGCTTCCGAAGCCGTCGCGGAGAAAGACGCTGAGCCCAAGCGTCAGGCAAATCATCTGCCAGCTGAGGCTCCAGATGCCGCCGCGGACGGGGCCCATGTAGTTCATGAGCCGCGGCGCCGCCCACGTGGCGCTGAGCTCGATGACGGTGCTGCCGGTCCTGGCGATGCCAACATGCAGCGGCGTGAAGCCAATGGACAGGAGAAAGGTGATGAACTGGCCCGAGAAGGAGAGGACGGTGAGGTAGAGTAGTGAGAGCGAGAAGGAGGGAAGAAAGGCCGAGTGGCGGAAGTAATCGGAAAGGGATCCCACGGGGACAATGGCCGTAATGAAGGTCTTGAAGCGAGCGGTAGCAGATGGCGACGCGGCATTCTGGGTCGAAGGAAGGTTGACGTTTGCGTTTTGTAACGCTGTCACGCTTTTATATACCTGTTTCTGTTAGAAATCTAGGTCAACAGACATGGCGCAGCTGCCATACCTTGGCGATGCAGCCGTATTCAAGGAACACCGAGGCCACATTCATAGCAAGCGTAGCTCCAATGGCAAACCGCGTCGACACGGTGGCGATGATGGATATCGCCAGCGGCCCGAGAAGCTTACAGAGTAGGTCGATCCGACGCATGCGGGCATTAATGACTATTCACTCCCAGTTAGCCATCCGTTCAACGCCGAGCTCGGAGAGAGCCTTGCGCACCTCGCCGCCAACCATCGTCCTCCCCCGTCATGACCACGACCCAGTCCCTCTCAACGGCAATCGTGTTGGCCATGGCGGCCACCTTTTCGGCGCCGGCCAGCGCGCACAGCAGCGCCATCCAGCCCGCAACGCTGCCCGTCGCCATCATCATGCCGCCGCCTGGCCGCTGCTGCTGCTCCAGCAGCCACAGGATCCCGCAGCTCGCCGCCACCGGCAGCCGCTGGCCGACAATGGACGCGCGCACGACGGCGAGGCGGTTCCCGCGGTCGATCCACGCGCCGACCGGGTGCGCGAGCGCCACCGCCGCCACGCTCCGCGCGAGCGCATACACAGACATCGGCAGCAGCGTGTCCGGGAAGATGGAGGCGAGGAACAGGACGGCGCCGAACTCAAAAAGCCGCGAGTTCCACGCAGATAGCGTGTGGGAGATGTAGAGACGCGACTCGAGCTGCCGCCGGCCGTTGTCGGCGGCGGCGGCGGCATCGCTCGGCGCGACGCGGCGCAGGAGCGCATCCGTCTCGCGCGGAGTGGCTGTGCTGTCGGACTGCATGGCTCGAAATGTGCAACTTTGGTTGCGAGGGTCTTCGCTCCCAACAGTTGCATTTGTGAATCTTGAACGATAGAAGGCCCAAGGCGCTATTTATGGATGGATATGCGGCAGCGACGGGTGGTCCGACCCGGAAAACGGTCAGCCGGTGAGGCTGGGAGAATTCTCCGCTAAAGAGGATCTGCCAATCATGGCATGCCTTGTCGCACACATGTTATGCAACAAAAGCATATTGCGCGGTCATGAATTGATACATAATCCGGTAAGCAGTCTGCATAGTCGTCCAACAACTGTTTTGATAACATTGGCGAGTTCGTTACAGAAGCTACGTGGCTTACAAACGTAAAGATAATTAGGCGTCCCATTGAATTCACTAGCCGATTTGCCAAGCGATAACTTGGTCAGCCTTCTTTTGATCGCATCAAAGCGATGGGGAAGGCTTGGCACAATTCGTGCCCATGAGCTTGTCCTTGGTACGGAATCGGCTAATATACGGCAGCCTATAGGTGAGTTGTCGCTAAATCCTAATTCACACCTAGTATATAGTTAGATATAAAATAATATATATATAAGTAGGCTATTATATTTTTTAGATATATATTATCCTTATAATAAATATAGGTTATTCTTATATCTAAATATAGCTACCCTACTTAGTATATTTTAGTTTTACTTTATATAATATATTATATAAACCTTTCTTCCTTCTTTTTAGCTATTAATTCTATTAATCCCCCCCCCCCCCTTTTATATATATATATATATATAT
>NW_006271973.1:8503-37551 GCF_000225605.1 Cordyceps militaris CM01 | reverse complement strand
TAACTTAAGTTTTTATAGTTAGATTAGTTTTATATATTCTTATATATTCTTATATTATCTTTATACTAATTTATATTATTAATAATACCTTTTATATACCTTTATATACTTTTATACTATATTAAGTAAAGTTATTACTATTCTAGAGAAGATTAATAGTATTACTATACCTATATATATAGCTATAGTAGCTAGTAGTAATATATATATAAAGGTAACTATATATACTATCTTATAGTATAAAAGCGCTATTTTAAAGAAG
Source organism: Cordyceps militaris CM01 (assembly GCF_000225605.1). Lineage (NCBI taxonomy): Eukaryota > Fungi > Ascomycota > Sordariomycetes > Hypocreales > Cordycipitaceae > Cordyceps > Cordyceps militaris. The sequence continues at coordinate 37,289 of NW_006271973.1, read as the reverse complement.
GTATTACTTATAATATATACTATAACTTTAAAACTTAAGATATATATATTAAGACTAATAAGGTATATATAGGGTAAGAGGTAAAGTTATTATATTATATAACTTCTATCTAGTTATATAGTATAGGTAAGTGCTAGATATACTAGGTAATAGGAGATTATTCTTCTAGCTTCTAAGCTACCTATTATTACTCCTATTTAATCTATATTAACTAAGAAAAATAACTAGAAATAACTATAAGGAATAAAATAATAACTATAAGGAAAAGTAGTAACTACTATAACTACTATAATATACTATAATAGTAGCCTAATTCTCCTACTTACTAATAGGTATAATAGTACCTATTAGTATACCTAAGTTACCTTTTTCTTCTAGGTATAGGGTAGCTTATAGTTATACTAGGTATAAGGTAGCTTATAATTATATTAAGTATAGGGTAGCTTACTATTATATAGGGGGCCTTACTTATTAGGATTACTATCCTAAGTAGGTAATAGTTATAAGATTATAGGTATAGAGTGCTTATAGAGGTATTTTATAGGAATAGTTATATAATAATAATTCTTAATTAACTAATAAAATAAACTATAGAAAGGAGAGGCTATAATTAAATATATAAATAGGTAATACCTTAGGTATTACTAGGAAATTATAGGAATAAAGGGATAATTAGTAGTTATATATATTAGTAGTTAATAACTTATAGGTAATTACTTTACTTACCTATAGAAGGTAATAGCGCCTTTATAGTAGTCTAGCTTTATTAGCTTAGTTACTTATTATAATAGCCTTTATAGTACCCTATATTAAGGCTATAGGTATTAAGACTTTTTTATATACTATTATATAATATAACTACTATATATATATACTATATAGTATAACTAGCTACTATATATAACTATATATAGTATAAATCTATTTATTATATACTTCTATATATAGTATATCTTATTAAATATTTATTATACTTAGCTAATTATATCTACTATAGCGCCTATTAGTATAATACTAGTAGTTTTTTTTTTTAGCTAAGTTATATAGCCTCTAGGCCTCTTTATAGCTTTTATAGTATAGTTAACTTAGCCTTAAATATATAGTATTAACTAGTTACTATTAACTAGCTTTTATAATACTTTATTTAAAATAGCCTTTATTAGTATATTTATAAGGTTATTATTACTATTAATTTAATAGACTTTAGTAAGCTTATAATACTTATAGGACTAGTATAGTATTATAATATTAATTATTAGGTATTTCTTTTTAGTAGTTTTAAGCTTTATTAGGTATTTATATAGTAAAAATAAATCTATATAAACTATTATTAGAACTACTATTAAGCCTATTAACTTTATAATCCTATTTAAAATAGTAGAAAAGGTATAGCCTATATTAATATCTAGAACTATACTATATAGCTTTAATATTAGTATATTTTAAATAATATATTTACTTTTTATTAAGCTTTAGGTAATAATATTACCTTAGATAGTAATTTTAGTATAGTTAACTAGTTCTTTATTACTTAGAATAATTATATATCTTAATTAAGAACTTAAATCTTTATTATTAATAAAAAAACTATTAATAAAAATAAATAACTTAGTTATTCTTAACTAGATTAGTAAGTACTAAAGGCTTTAAGTAGTATTTTTAATTTACTATTAAATATAGGTATTTAGGTACTTAAAATTATCTTTTTTAGGCTTTTTAAATTATATAGTAATAAATAGGTTAAATATAGCTTTTAGTTAGTATATAGAGGCTAGGTATATATCTTAGGCTTATTATTTAATATACCTTTTTAGGTTTATTAATAATTAAAGCTTTTTTAATTATCTTTTTAAGACTATTAAAATAGTATTATTAATACTTAAAAAAATATAATATTTATTAAATATTAATAGGTTCTTTATTATAAATATCTTCTTTAGTTTAGCTTAAAATCTAATAGTAATAAAGGTATTAGCTTTTTATTTATTAAAGGTAATAATATTAAGGCTAATTATATTATTAGTCTATATACTAATAATACCTAGATTAAGGCCTAAAGTTAATAAAAAGTACTAATTATAGGTAAATAATACTATCCTAAGCTTCTTAAGGTAGTAAGTAAAGTATATTACTTATTAGTAAGTACTAGACTTAAGGATACTATATAGTAATAAGATAACTTTAATAATAGTACTCTTAAGGTAAAGATAGTAAAGTTTTAAGGGAATCTAGGTAAGAATATACTATTAAAAGTAGGTTCTAGCCTATATATAAGCCTAAGTAATATCTTAAAGCTATAGTAGCTAACCTTATTAGATTTAAGTTAATATAAGGCCTAAGATTAGGTATTAGCTTACCTTTTAGATAGTTAATAATTAGGTAAGTAGTATATTTTTATTATAGTTTTAATAACTATATAGAATTATATATATTTTCTTTATAGGCTTTTTAATAGTATTAAATTTAATCTTATTAACTATTTAAAATTTAAATAGGTATTTATAGTAAATAATAAGGTTAAACTTAATAAATTAAAAAACTTTATATTTTAAAAGGCTTTATAACTTCTTTTTAGTAAAAATAAAGAATAGGGGTTTATTATTAAAGAGTATATTATCTTTCTAGAGTTTTAAGTAATATTTTATATTATTCTTCTTTTTAGTAAAAAAGAATATTTTATCTTTAGTTATTTTTAATAGAATTTAGTATTTTATAGGCTAGTATTTTATCTTTATACTAGGAATTACTTATAAATATCTAGGCTTATAGGGGATAATAATTTAGATTTATTTAATAGGCTTTAAGGTAGTCTTAAAAGGCTTTAAAATAGTTTTAATAGGTTCTAAAGTAGTCTTAGTAGGCTTTAAAGAGGCTTTAGTAGGCTTTAAAGTAGCTTTAGTAATCCTAGGGGTTTAATAATTATAATCTAGGTTATTATTAAAGTTATACTTACTATTAGTATTATTTTTAAAAGCTTATAATACTTCTAGGTCTATATCTAGATCCTTCTTAATAAAGAATAGGTATATAATAGTTATATAGAAGCTAATAAGGCTAGATAGTATTTCTATAGTATATTTTCTAGTATTTATATTTATTAGCTTATAGGGGTTAGTCTAGTTAGTATCTTTATATTAAATATAGATATCTAACTATAGTAGTAGGTAGTATAAGGGGTCTATATTAAGGCTATTATATATAGCTAGTATTTTATATATTTACTATAAGGAGAGGGCTTTTTAGGTAGTATTAGTTGCCTTCTAGAGGGTTTTAGTATATTAGGCTACTAAAGGGTATAGTAAAGAGCCTTCTAAGAGATAAAGGTAAATATTAAAGACTAGTAAGATAGGTACTAGGCTATTAAGGCTAGTAGAGTTATTTATAGTCTTAATAGTAAGTTATAAGTACTTATTAGTATTTAAGGTATTTTATAGCTTTTTATAAATAATATTATAGGTATACTAAAAAGGGGTATAGTAGTATTCTAGCTTACTAATTATATTATAGGCTTCTATAGGTATTAAGTATACTTAAATATCTAGTTTTTTTATATATTTATAGAATTTAGTTAATAAAAAGTTACTTTTAGTATTATAGATAATCTATTTAGGGGGTTTAAGGTATATATTAATTTAATAGTACTAGAGTGTATCTTAGAGGCTTTTAGTACTTTCTAGGGGGCTTTCTATACTTTTATAAAGGAATTAAGCTACCTAGAAGGAGGTAGTAGTATCTAGTATATATAGAATAGGTTATTAATTATTAAGATATATTATATTAGCTAGTATTTTATAGTTAAATTTATACTTATCCTTTAGGGTAAATTAGAACTATCTAGTATTATGCTAGTAGGCACTATAGTGGATATAGTTAGCTAAGTATAGTAGATATTTAGTAAGATATGCTATATATAGAGGTATATAGTGAATGGATTTATACTATATATAGTTATATATAGTAGCTAGTTATACTATATAGTATATATATATAGTAGTTATACTATATAATAGTATATAAAGAAGTCTTAGCACCTATAGCCTTAATATAGGGTACTATAGGGGCCGCTATAGTAGGTAACTAAGCTAATAAAGCTAGACTACTATAAAGGCACTATTACCTCCTATAGGTAAGTAAAGTAACTACCTATAAGCTATTAACTACTAATATATATAATTACTAATTATTCCTTTATTCCTATAATTTCCTAGTAGTACCTAAGGTACTACCTATTTATATATTTAACTATTACCTCTCCCTTCTATAGTTTATTTTATTAGTTAGTTAAGAATTATTATTATATAACTATTCCTATAAAGTACCTCTATAAGTACTCTATACCTATAATCTTATAACTATTACCTACTTAGAATAGTAATCTTAATACTAATTAGTAATTACTTTTACCTTAATTATAGATTTCTAATAGAATACCTATCCCCCTTATACCTTTATAGCCTTATAACCTTCTAGAATTATCTATTTTATTAATTATAATATCTAGTATACCTACTAGAAAGCCTAGTATACTATTTAATATACTTAGTAACTTAACTAATAAAAAACCTCTAATTAAATCTTTAGTATAATTTTATATAACTACCCTTAAGATCTTAAGCTACCTATTAGCTATAATCCCTAATAAGGTGCTTAAAAGCCTTACCTATCTTACCTATCTTTTCTTAACTAACTAGAAATTATTTTAGCTATACTCTCTTACCTAGAATATTAAAAAAGCTATTAACCTTAATTAATAAACTACTATAATAATTATTTTCTATACCCTTATATATAATACCTACTATAAATAATTTAGTAGCTACCTTTAAGAGTACTTTTATAAGGATTTTACTTATTAGACTAAAGTTAATTAGAAAATAGTTAATAAAGAGGTTTTTTATTATAAGTTTAAAGACTATCTTAATAGTATTAAAGTTACTCTATATACTAGTAAAGGATAGTAGATTATTAAAACTATTTAAAAGACTATCTCTAATAAATATATTAATTATAAAAGTAATTACCTTTTTCTTTTTTTAAAAGAAGGACCCCCTTTAATATAGCCTAATTAACTCCTAATAAAACTATTTATTATTAAATTAAGATTTATAAAGAAGCTACTATTTAATTCCCTCCTAGCTAATAAACCCCTAAAGCTAGCTAATAATAAAGGGAAGAATACTTATAGCCTTTTCTATCTAGATAATAATAACTTACTTTAAATAGCCTAGGTATTAATACTTTAGTATATATTATTATTAGAACTACCTTAAGAAATACTAAAGAAAGACCTATATAATATAGAAAATACCCTACTTAAACCTATAAGGGTTTATTAGGACCCTTATATAACTAGACTTCTTTTAGTACCTAGTACCCTCTAGGCGCTTAACTTACTTATAATAATTAACACCCCCTAGGCACTTAGTACCTCTATACTACCTAATACCTTATAAAACTCTAGCTATAATAAGTATATTTAGCCTTTTATATTATAACTATATTAAGGGAACTCTACTTACTAGTACTATAAGAGGTAGGCTACCTATTAACTCTTTAAATATAAGGTATAACTACTACCTTTATTAAGACTACTTATACCTTTATTATAGCTATTATAAAGACTATTATAACTATTATACTAATAAAGAGTATTATTACTACCTTTAGGACTATTATTACTACCTTTATTACTATTATACTACTCTAGTAATAAAGAGTATAAATAGCCTAAAGATAAACCCCCTAAGCTATTTATAGTAAACCTAAATATACTAAAGTAGATTAATAGTATTACTAAAGAGTACTAAAAAGCTAATAAGTATAGTAAAAAGAGGTATAACTTCTTTTATACTTAGATATATAATTTTATTAACTATTATAATTAAGCCTAGCTTTTAAAAAAGGCCTTACTATATATATTCTTATTAATACTTATTAGAAGAGCTTTAAAGTATTATATCTAGGTAATTATAAACTATTAAATAACTTATAATAAGATAATTAAGATAGTTTATAACTAATTTAAACCCCTATTAACCTAGAACCTCTATATAAATAAATAAAGGTACTTTTTACTAGATAAGCTAATAAAGGAGTACCTTATAAAGTCTATTATTAATTACCTTAAGTTACTAGTTAATAAGATCTAGGTTCTATATTAAAAACTATTTTCTATACTAAAAAGTATAACTATACTTATTAAGACTTAGAATATACTAAAGAGTACTATATATAGTAATAAAGCCTATATTATAGCCCTTATATAACCCCTAGAATACTATAAAGACTTAATTTTAATACTTTAATAATTAATCTATATATATAAATAAACCTATTTAAAGTATTAAAACTTCTATATTAATAGGTAATTCTATAATACCTAAATCCTTCTAAAGAAATAACCTAATAGCTTAAATAATACCTTAAAATACTATTTTATATATTAGAAAGAAGGCTATTAGTTAATAAACTATACTAAGAAAGAATAGAAAGATACTTATAATACTTAAGATACTTATAAGATTTACTAGAAGCCCCTAAGTAATAAAAAGTACTAGGCTTTTTTAGTAGCCTTTAAAGGAGCTTTAGAAGAGATATTATTAGTTTAAGATAAGGTTAATACCTATATTATTACTTTATCCTTTAATAAAGATAACTCTTTAGTAGATAAATAAAAGAATATATAAATATTCTTTTTAAGAGTTATTAAAGCTTTTATTATAGTAAAAGACTAATCTCTTAAAAAGATTATATATTTCTTTATTAATACTTTTATTAAATATACTATCTATATTAAAGATTTATTTTAAAGTATCTTTAGTATCTTTAGCTATAAAGAATAGTATATAAAGGATGTTTTTAAAAGGATCCTCCTTAATATAGGTATTATTAGTACTTTTAATACTAATATAGTATAAGTAAAGGTACTAATAAAACTAATTCTAAGCCTCTAGGTTATAGAATTAGCCTTTATTATAATAATATACTTTAATATTAGCTTTATAACCTTTATTAATAAGATTATAGTACTTATAATACTTAAAGTAATTATATTCTAGGTATTACTAACTACTATACTATTCTTACTATCTATTAAGGATATAGATATATTAAGGATTTAGTTAGATAATATTAATAATATACTCTATTAAGAATAGTTAAAGGTCCCTATTATAAGATACTAGGGATACCTTTAGTAGATACTATATACTACTAAAACTATTATTTTTTACTTAATAGAAGGAGAACTCTAGCACTTATACTACTACTTTAGGTACCCTTTAATAGCCTACCTTAGCTAGATACTAAAATATATAGAAGAGGAATTTAGTAAAAAAGCGCTAAACTACTTAATAGCTACTTATAAGTAGTACTAGCTATATACTAAATCCCCTAGATAATTCTAATTTACCTTAAAAGATAAGTATAAATTTAATTATAAAATACTAGCTAATATAATATATCTTAATAATTAATAACCTATCCTATATATACTAGATACTACTACCTCCTTCTAGGTAGCTTAATTCCTTTATAGAAGTATAGAAAGCCCTCTAGAAAGTACTAAAAGCCTTTAAGATATACTCTAGTATTACTAGATTAATATATACCTTAAACCCCCTAAATAGATTATCTATAATACTAAGAGTAACTTTTTATTAACTAAATTCTATAAATATATAAAAAAACTAAATATTTAAGTATACCTAGTACCTATAGAAGCCTATAATATAATTAGTAAGCTAGAATATTATTATACCCCCCTTTAGTATACTTATAATATTATCTATAAAGAGCTATAAAGTACTCTAGGTACTAATAAATACCTATAACTTACTATTAAGGCTATAAATAACTCTACTAGCCCTAATAGCCTAATACCTACCTTACTAGTCTTTAGTACCTACCCCTACTTCTTAAAAGGCTTTCTACTATACCTTTTAGTAGCCTAATATACTAAAGCCCTTTAGAAGGTAACTAATATTACCTAGAAAGCCCTCTCCTTATAGTAAGTATATAAGGTACTAACTATATATAATAGCCTTAATATAGGCCCTCTATACTATTTACTACTATAATTAGATATCTATATTTAGTATAAAGATATTAGTTAGACTAGCCTTTATAAGCTAATAAGTATAAATACTAGAAAATATATTATAAAAATACTATTTAGCTTTATTAGTTTCTATATATCTACTATATACCTATTCTTTATTAAAGAGGACTTAGATATAGACCTAGAAGTATTATAAGTCTTTAAAAGTAATACTAATAATAAGTATAACTTTAATAATAATCTAGACTATAGTTATTAGGCCTTTAAGACTACTAAAGCTACCTTAAAGCCTATTAAAACCTTTTTAAAGTCTATTAAGATTACTCTAAAACCTATTAAAACTATTTTAAAACCCTTTAAGACTACCCTAAAGCCTATTAAATAGATTTAAGTTATTATCCCCTATAAGCCTAGGTATTTATAAGTAATTCTTAATATAAAGATAAAATACTAGCCTATAAAGTACTAAATTCTATTAAAAATAACTAAAAATAAAATATTCCTCTTTACTAAAAAGAAGAATAATATAGAATATTACCTAAAGCTTTAAAAGGATAATATACTTTCTAATAATAAGCCCCTATTCTTTACCTTTATTAAAAAGGAGTTATAAAGCCTTTTAAAATATAAAATCTTCTAATTTATTAAGTTTAACTTTACTATTTACTATAAATACCTATTTAAATTCTAAATAGTTAATAAGATTAAATCTAATACTATTAGAAAACCTATAAAGAAAATATATATAGTTCTATATAGTTATTAAGATTATAATAAAAATATATTATTTACTTAATTACTAACTATTTAAAAAATAAGTTAATACTTAATCTTAAACCTTATATTAACCTAAATCTAATAAAGTTAGCTACTATAGCTTTAGGATATTACCTAGGCTTATATATAGGCTAGAACCTACTTTTAGTAGTATATTCTTACCTAGATTCCCCTAGAACTCTATTATCTCTACCTTAAAGATACTATTATTAAGGTTATTCTACTATTATATAGTATCCTTAAGTCTAATACTTACTAGTAGGTAATATACTTTACTTACTACCTTAAGAAGCTTAGAATAGTACTATTTACTTATAACTAGTACTTTTTATTAGCTTTAAGCCTTAATCTAGGTATTATTAATATATAGATTAATAATATAATTAGCCTTAGTATTACTACCTTTAGTAAATAAGAAGTTAATACCCTTATTATTACTAGATTCTAGGCTAAGCTAAAGGAGATATTTATAATAAAGAACCTATTAATATTTAATAAATATTATATCTTTTTAAATACTAATAGCTTTATCTTAATAGTCTTAAAAAGATAATTAAAAAAACTTTAGTTATTAATAAACTTAAAAAGGTATATTAAATAGTAAGCCTAAGGTATATACCTAGCCTTTATATACTAACTAGAAGCTATATTTAACCTATTTATTACTATATAATTTAAAGAGCCTAAAAAAAATAATTTTAAATACCTAAATACCTATATTTAATAGTAAATTAAGAATACTACCTAGGGCTTTTAGTACTTACTAATCTAGTTAAGAATAGTTAAGCTATTTATTTTTATTAATAGTTCTTTTATTAATAATAAAGATTTTAATTCCTAGCTAAGATATATAATTATTCTAAGTAATAAAGAACTAATTAACTATACTAAAATTACTATCTAAAGTAATATTATTACCTAGAGTTTAATAAAAAGTAAGTATATTATTTAAAGTATATTAATATTAAAACTATATAATATAGTTCTAGGTATTAATATAGGCTATACCCTTTCTACTACCTTAAATAGGATTATAGAGTTAATAGGCCTAATAGTAGTTTTAATAATAGTTTATATAGATTTATTTTACTATATAAATACCTAATAAAGCTTAGAACTATTAAGAAGAAGTACCTAATAATTAATATTATAATACTATACTAGTCCTATAAGTACTATAAGCTTACTAAGGTCTACTAGATTAATAGTAATAATAACCTTATAAATATATTAATAAAGGCTACTCTAAATAAAATACTATAAAAGCTAGTTAATAGTAACTAGTTAATACTATATATCTAGGGCTAGGTTAGCTATACTATAAAAGCTATAGAGAGGCCTAAAGGCTATATAACTTAGCTAAAAGAAGAGACTACTAGTATTATACTAGTAAGCACTATAATAGATATAGTTAGCTAAGTATAGTAGATATTTAGTAAGATATACTATATATAAAGGTATATAGTAGATAGATTTATACTATATATAGTTATATATAATAGCTAATTATACTATATAGTATATATATATAGTAATTATATTATATAATAGTATATAAAGAAGTCTTAATACCTATAGCCTTAATATAGGGTATTATAAAGGCTACTATAGTAGGTAACTAAGCTAATAAAGCTAGACTACTATAAAGGCGCTATTACCTCCTATAGGTAAGTAAAGTAACTACCTATAAGCTATTAACTACTAATATATATAACTACTAATTATTCCTTTATTCCTATAATTTCCTAGTAGTGCCTAAGGTATTACCTATTTATATATTTAACTATTACCTCTCCCTTTTATAGTTTATTTTATTAGTTAGTTAAGAATTATTATTATATAACTATTCCTATAGAGTATCTCTATAGGCACTCTATACCTATAATCTTATAACTATTACCTACTTAGAATAGTAATCCTAATATCTAGAGAACTTAGTATATAGCTAGTATTACTTATAGGTAGCTATTAAGTAGTTTAGTATTTCTTTACTAAATTCCTCTTCTATATATTCTAATATCTAGCTAAGGTAAGCTATTAAAGGGTACTTAAAGTAGTAGTATAAGTACTAGAGTTCTCCTTTTATTAGGTAGAAAGTAGTAGCTTTAATAGTATATAATATCTACTAAAGGTATCCCTAATATCTTATAATAGGGACCTTTAGCTATCCTTAGTAAAGTATATTATTAATATTATTTAGCTAAATCTTTAGTATATTTATATTCTTAATAAAAAGTAGGAATAATATAGTAATTAGTAATACTTAGAATATAATTACTTTAAATACTATAGGTATTATAATCTTACTAATAAAGGTTATAAAGCTAATACTAAAGTATATTATTATAGTAAAGGCTAATTCTATAACCTAAAGGCTTAAAATTAGTTTTATTAGTACCTTTACTTATACTATACTAATATTAAAAGTATTAATAATATTTATATTAAAGAGGATCCTTTTAAAAATATCCTCTATATACTATTCTTTATAGCTAAAGATATTAAAGATACTTTAGAATAGATCTTTAGTATAGATAGTATATTTAATAGAGGTATTAATAAAGAAATATATAATTTTTTTAAAAGATTAATCTTTTATTATAATAAAAGTTTTAATAACTTCTAAAAAAAATACTTATATATCTTTTTATTTATTTACTAAAGAGTTATCTTTATTAAAAGATAAAGTAATAATATAAATATTAACCTTATTTTAAACTAGTAATATCTTTTCTAAAGCTTCTTTAAAGGCTACTAAGAAAGCCTAGTACTTTTTATTACTTAAAGGCTTCTAGTAGATCTTATAGGCATCCTAAGTATTATAAGTATCTTTTTATTCTTTCTTAGTATAGTTTATTAACTAATAGCCTTTTTTCTAGTATATAAAATAGTATTTTAAGGTACTATTTAAGCTACTAGGTTATTTCTTTAGAAGGATTTAGGTACTATAGAACTACTTATTAATATAGAAGTTTTAATACTTTAAATAGGTTTACTTATATATATAGATTAATTATTAAAGTACTAAAATTAAATCTTTATAGTATTTTAAAAGCTATATAAAAGCTATAGTATAGGCTTTATTATTATATATAATACTTTTTAATATATTTTAAGTCTTAGTAAGTATAGTTATACCTTTTAGTATAGAAAATAATCCTTAATATAGAATCTAGATTTTATTAACTAATAACTTAAAGTAATTAATAGTAGACTTTATAAGGTACTTTTTTATTAGCTTATTTAATAAAAGATACTTCTATTTATCTATATAAAGGTCTTAGGTTAATAAGGGTTTAAATTAGTTATAAACTACCTTAATTATCTTATTATAGGTTATTTAGTAATTTATAATTACCTAGATATAGTACTTTAAGGCTTTTCTAATAAGTATTAATAGGAATATATATAATAAGGCCTTTTCTAGAAGTTAAGCTTAATTATAGTAGTTAATAAAATTATATATTTAGATATAAAAGAAATTATACCTTTTTTTACTATATTTATTAGCCTTTTAATACCCTTTAATAATACTATTAATTTATTTTAATATATTTAGGTTTATTATAAATAGCCTAAGGGGTTTATCTTTAGGCTATTTATATCCTTTATTATTAAAGTAATATAATAATAATAAAAGTAGTAGTAATAATCCTAAAGGTAGTAATAATACTCCTTATTAATATAATAGCTATAATAGTCTTTATAATAGCTATAGTAAGGATATAGGTAGTCTTAATAAGGATAGGGGTAATACCTTATATTTAAGGGGTTATTAGGTAGCCTACTTTTTATAATATTAATAGGTAGAGTTCCCTTAGTATAATTATAGTATAGAGGGCTAAGTATACTTATTATAGCTAGAGTTCTATAAGGTATTAGGTAGTATAGAGGTATTAAGTACTTAGAGGGTATTAATTATTATAAATAAGTTAAGTACCTAGGGGGTACTAGGTATTAGAAGAAGTCTAATTATATAAAAGTCTTAATAAATCTTTATAGGTTTAAATAGGGTATTTTCTATACTATATAGGTTTTTCTTTAGTATTTCTTAAGATAATTCTAATAGTAGTATATATTAAAGAACTAATACCTAGGCTATTTAGAATAAGTTATTATTATCTAGATAGAAAAAGTTATAAGTATTTTTCTTTTTATTATTAATTAGTTTTAAGGGTTTATTAGCTAAGAGGGAACTAAATAGTAGCTTTCTTATAGATTTTAATTTAATAGTAAATAGTTTTATTAAAAGTTAGTTAGGCTATATTATAAAGGGTCTTTTTTCTAAAGAAGAAAAAGGGTAATTATTCTTATAGTTAATATATTTATTAGAGATAGTCTTTTAAATAGTTTTAATAATTTATTATTTTTTATTAGTATATAGAGTAACTTTAATACTATTAAGATAATCTTTAAACTTATAAAAGACCTCTTTATTAATTATTTTCTAGTTAGCTTTAATCTAATAAGTAAAATCCTTATAAAAGTACTTTTAAAAGTAGCTATTAAATTATTTATAATAAGTATTATATATAAGGGTATAGAAAATAATTACTATAGTAATTTATTAATTAAGGTTAATAGCTTCTTTAATACTCTAAGTAAGAGAGTATAGCTAGAATAATTTCTAGTTAGCTAGGAGAAGATAAGTAAAATAGGTAAGGCTTTTAAGCACCTTATTAAGGATTATAGTTAATAGGTAGCTTAAGATTTTAAAGGTAGTTATATAAAATTATACTAAAGACTTAATTAAAGGTTTTTTATTAGTTAAGTTACTAGGTATACTAGGTAATATACTAGGCTTTTTAGTAGTTATATTAGATATTATAATTAATAAAATAGATAGTTTTAGAAGGTTATAAGGCTATAAAGGTATAAAGGGGATAGTAGTTTTATTAGAAATCTATAATTAAGGTAAAGGTAATTACTAATTAGTATTAAGATTATTATCTTAAGTAGGTAATAGTTATAAGATTATAGGTATAGAGTATTTATAGAGGTACTTTATAGGAATAGTTATATAATAATAATTCTTAATTAACTAATAAAATAAACTATAGAAAGGAGAGGCTATAGTTAAATATATAAATAGGTAGTGCCTTAGGTACTACTAGGAAATTATAGGAATAAAGGGATAATTAGTAGTTATATATATTAGTAGTTAATAGCTTATAGGTAGTCGCTTTACTTACTTATAGGAGGTAATAGCACCTCTATAGTAGTCTAGCTTTATTAGCTTAGTTACCTACTATAGTAGCCTTTATAGTACCCTATATTAAGGCTATAGGTACTAAGACTTCTTTATATACTATTATATAGTATAACTACTATATATATATACTATATAGTATAACTAGCTACTATATATAACTATATATAGTATAAATCTATCTACTATATACCTCTATATATAGCATATCTTACCAAATATCTATTATAACCAATAAGGTATATATAGGGTAAGAGGTAAAGTTGTTATATTATATAACTTCTATCTAGTTATATAGTATAGGTAAGTACTAGATATACTAGGTAATAGGAGATTATTCTTCTAGCTTTAGAGCTACCTATTATTACTCCTACTTAATCTATATTAACTAGGAAAAATAACTAGAAATAACTATAAGGAATAAAATAATAACTATAAGGAATAAAATAACAACTATAAGGAATAAAATAACAACTATAAGGAAAAGTAGTAACTACTATAGCTACTATAATATACTATAATAGTAGCCTAATTCTCCTACTTACTAATAGATATAATAATACCTATTAATATACCTAAGTTACCTTTTTCTTCTAGGTATAAGGTAGCTTATAGTTATACTAGGTATAGGGTAGCTTATAGTTATATTAGGTATAGGGTAGCTTACTACTATATAGGGGGCCTTACTACTATATAGGGGGCTTTATAACTACTATATTTTCTACTTTTTATTTATAAGGTAATTTAACTTAAAAACCTATATAAATAAATTTTATAGAAAATAAAAGTTATACTATAAACTATATTTAATAAAGGCGCCTTATCTTAAAGGCTATAGAATATATAAAGAACTACTAGCTAAGGTATACTAGGTATTATACTAATACTAAGTACGCTATAATAGTACTATACTAATACTAAGTATACTATACTAGTACTATACTAGTACTATACTAGTACTAAGTATGCTATACTAGTACTATACTAGTATTAGAACCAATAGGGTATATATAAGGTAAGAGGTAAAGTTGTTATATTATATAACTTCTATCTAGTTATATAGTATAGGTAAGTACTAGATATACTAGGTAATAAGAGATCGTTCTTCTAGCTTTAGAGCTACCTATTATTATTCCTACTTAATCTATATTAACTAGGAAAAAATAACTAGAAATAACTATAAGGAATAAAATAATAACTATAAGGAATAAAATAATAACTATAAGGAATAAAATAATAACTATAAGGAAAAGTAGTAACTACTATAGCTACTATAATATACTATAATAGTAGCCTAATTCTCTTACTTACTAATAGGCGTAATAGTACCTATTAGTATACCTAAGTTACCTTTTTCTTCTAGGTATAGGGTAGTTTATAATTATACTAGGTATAGGGTAGCTTATAGTTATATTAGGTATAGGGTAGCTTACTACTATATAGGGGGCCTTACTATTGCGCTAGTGGGCGCTATAGTAGATGTAGTTAGCTAAGTGTAGTAGATATTTAGTAAGATATACTGTATGTAGAGGCGTACAGCGAATAGATTTATACTATACACAGCTGCGTATAGCAGCTAGCTATGCTATATAGCGTGTATATATAGTAGTTATACTATATAATAGTGTATAAAGAAGTCTTAGTACCTATAGCCTTAATATAGGGTGCTATAAGGGCTACTATAGTAAGTAACTAAGCTAATAAAGCTAGATTACTATAGAGGCACTATTACCTCTTATAGGTAAATAAAGCGACTACCTATAAGCTATTAACTACTAATATATATAATTACTAATTATTCCTTTATTACTATAATTTCCTAGTAGTACCTAAAATACTACCTATTTATATATTTAACTATAGCCTCTCCTTTCTATAGTTTATTTTATTAGTTAATTAAGAATTATTATTATATAACTATTCCTATAGAGTACTTCTATAGGTACTTTATACCTATAATCTTATAACTATTACCTACTTAGAATAATAATCTTAATACTAATTAGTAATTACCTTTACCTTAATTATAGATTTCTAATAAAACCACTATCCCCTTTATACCTTTATAGCCTTATAACCTTCTAGAACTATCTATTCTATTAATTATAATATCTAGTATAACTACTAAAAAGCCTAGTATACTACCTAGTATACCTAGTAACTTAACTAATAAAAAACCTCTAATTAAGTCTTTAATATAATTTTATATAACTACCCTTAAAATCTTAAGCTACCTATTAGCTATAATCCCTAATAAGGTACCTAAAAGCCTTACCTATCTTACCTATCTTCTCCTAGCTAACTAGAAATTATTCTAGCTATACTCTCTTACTTAGAGTATTAAAGAAACTATTAACCTTAATTAATAGACTACTATAGTAATTATTTTCTATACCCTTATATATAATACCTACTATAAATAATTTAATAGCTACCTTTAAAAGTACTTTTATAAGGATTTTACTTATTAGACTAAAGCTAACTAGAAAATAGTTAATAAAGAGGTCTTTTATAAGTTTAAAGACTATCTTAATAGTATTAAAGTTACTCTATATACTAATAAAGGATAG
This sequence comes from Cordyceps militaris CM01, assembly GCF_000225605.1. Lineage (NCBI taxonomy): Eukaryota > Fungi > Ascomycota > Sordariomycetes > Hypocreales > Cordycipitaceae > Cordyceps > Cordyceps militaris. Next base: position 20,674 of record NW_006271973.1, on the reverse strand, counting down.
TAGATTATTAAAACTATCTAGAAGACTATCTCTAATAAATATATTAGCTATAAGAGTAATTACCTTTTTCTTTCTCTAGAAGAAAGACCCTTTATAATATAGTCTAACTAACTCTTAGTAAAGCTATTTACTATTATATTAAGATCTATAAAGAAGCTACTATTTAATTCCCTCTTAGCTAATAAACCTTTAAAACTAACTAATAATAAAAGGAAGGATACTTATAGCCTTTTCTATTTAAATAATAATAACTTACTTTAAATAGCCTAAGTACTAATACCCTAGTATATACTACTACTAGAACTACCTTAAGAAATACTAAAGAAAGACCTATATAGTATAGAAAATACCCTACCTAAACCTATAAGGATTTACTAAGACCCTTATATAACTAGACTTCTTTTAATACCTAGTACCCCCTAGGCGCCTAACTTACTTATAGTAATTAATACCCCCTAGGTACTTAACACCCCTATACTACCTAATACCTTATAGAACTCTAACTATAATAAGTATACTTAGCCCTCTATATTATAACTATACTAAAAGAACTTTACCTACTAGTACTATAAGAGGTAGGCTACCTAATAACCCCTTAAATATAAAACACTACCCCTACCCCTACTAGGACTACCTATACCCTTACTATAGCTATTATAAAGACTACTATAATTATTATATTAATAAGGAGTACTACTACTACCCTTAAGACTATTACTACTACCTTTATTACTATTATACTACTTTAGTAATAAAGGGTATAAATAACCTAAAGATAAACCCCTTAGGCTACTTATAATAGACTTAAATATACTAAAATAAATTAATAGTATTATTAAAGGGTATTAAGAGGCTAATAAGTATAGTAAAAAGAGGTATAACTTCTTCTATACCTAGATATATAATTTTATTAACTACTATAATTAAGCCTAGCTTTTAAAAAAGGCTTTACTATATATATTCCTATTAATACTTACTAAAAGAGCCTTAGAGTATTATATCTAGGTAATTATAAACTACTAAATAACCTATAGTAAGATAACTAAGGTAGTTTATAACTAATTTAAGCCCTTATTAACCTAGGACCTCTATATAGATAAATAGAGGCACCTTTTACTAGATAAGCTAATAAAGGAGTACCTTATAAAGTCTACTATTAACTACCTTAAGTTACTAGTTAATAAAATCTAGGTCTTATATTAAGGACTATTTTCTATACTAAAAGGTATAACTATACTTACTAAGACTTAAAATATACTAAAAAGTACTATATATAATAATAAAGCCTATACTATAGCTTTTATATAGCCTTTAGAATACTATAAAGACTTAATTTTAATACTTTAATAATTAATTTATATATATAAGTAAACCTACCTAAAGTATTAGAACTTTTATATTAATAGGTAGTTCTATAGTACTTAAATCCTTCTAAAGAAATAACCTAGTAACTTAAATAACGCCTTAAAATGCTATTTTATATACTAGAAAAAAGGCTACTAGTTAATAAATTATACTAAAAAGGAATAAAAAGGTACTTATAATACCTAGAATACCTATAAGATTTACTAGAAGCCTTTAAGTAATAAAAAGTATTAGGCTTTCTTAGTAGCCTTTAAGGGAGCTTTAGAAAAGATACTATTAGTTTAAGATAAGGTTAATACCTATATTATTACTTTATTTTTTAATAAAGATAACTTTTTAGTAAATAAATAAGAAGATATATAAGTATTCTTTTTAAAAGCTATTAAAGCTTTTATTATAGTAAAGGACTAATCCCTTAAAAAGATTATATATTTCCTTATTAATACCTTTATTAAATATACTATCTATACTAAAGATCTATTCTAGAGTATCTTTAGTATCTTTAGCTATAAGGAATAGTATATAGAGGATATTTTTAGAGGGATCCTCCTTAATATAGGTATTATTAGTACTTCTAATACTAATATAATATAAGTAAAGGTATTAATAAAACTAATTCTAGGCCTTTAGGTTATAAAATTAGCCTTTATTATAATAGTATACTTTAATACTAGCTTTATAACCTCTATTAGTAAGATTATAATACCTATAGTACTTAAAGTAATTATATTCTAGGTACTACTAACTACTATACTATTCCTACTTTCTATTAAGGATATAGATATATTAAGGATTTAGCTAGATAATATTAATAATATACTCTACTAAGGATAGCTAAAGGTCCCTATTATAAGATATTAGGGATACCCCTAGTAGATACTATATACTATTAAAGCTACTACTTTCTACCTAATAAAAGGGGAACTCTAGTACTTATACTATTATTTTAGGTACCCTTTAGTAGCCTACCTTAGCTAGATACTAGAATATATAGAAGAGGAATTTAGTAAAGAAGTACTAGACTACCTAATAGCTACCTATAAGTAATACTAGTTATATACTAAGTCCTCTAGATAGTTCTAATTTACCTTAAAGGATAAGTATAAATTTAACTATAAAATACTAGTTAATATAATATATCTTAATAATTAATAACCTATCCTATATATACTAGATATTACTACCTCCTTCTAGGTAGCTTAATTCCTTTATAGAAGTATAGGAAGCCCCCTAGAAAGCGCTAAAAGCCTCTAGGATATACTCTAATACTACTAGATTAATATATACCTTAAACCCCCTAAATAGATTATCTATAATACTAGAAGTAACTTTTTATTAACTAAATTCTATAAATATATAAAGAAACTAGATATTTAAGTATACCTAGTACCTATAAAAGCTTATAATATAATTAATAAGCTAGAATACTATTATACCCCCTTCTAATATACTTATAATATTATCTATAAAAAGCTATAAGGTACCTTAAGTATTAATAAGTACTTATAACTTACTATTAAGGCTATAAATAACTTTACTAGCCTTAATAGTTTAATACCTACCTTATTAGTCTTTAGTACCTACCCCTACCTCTTAGAAGGCTTTCTACTATACCCTTTAGTAGCCTAATATACTAAAGCCCTCTAGAAGGTAACTAATACTACTTAGAAAGCCTTTTCCTTATAGTAAGTATATAAGGCGCTAACTATATATAATAGCCTTAATATAGGCCCCTTATACTACTTACTACTATAGTTAGATATCTATATTTAGTATAAAGATATTAGCTAGACTAGCCTTTATAAGCTAATAGGTATAAATATTAGAAAATATACTATAGAAATACTATCTAGCCTTATTAGCTTTTATATAACTATTATATACCTATTCTTTACTAAGGAGGACCTAGATATAGACCTAAAAGCGCTATAAGCCTTTAAAAGTAATATTAATAGTAAGTATAACTCTAATAATAACCTAGACTATAATTATTAGGCCCCTAGGACTACTAAAGCTACCCTAGAGCCTACTAAAGCCTCTTTAGAGCCTACTAAGACTACTCTAGAACCTACTAAAACTATTCTAGAGCCTTCTAAGGCTACCTTAAGGCCTATTAAATAGATCTAAGTTATTATTCCCTATAAGCCTAGGTATTTATAAGAAATTCCTAATATTAAGATAAAATACTAGCCTATAAAGTACTAAATTTTATTAAAAATAACTAAAGATAAAATATTCCTCTTTACTAAAGAGAAGAATAATATAAAATACTACCTAAAGCTTTAAAAGAATAGTATACTCCTTAATAATAAGCCTTTATTCTTTACCTTTATTAAAAAGGAGTTATAAAGCCTTTTAGAATATAGAGTCTTTTAATTTATTAAGTTTAACCTTACTATTTATTATAAATACTTATTTAAGTTTTAAATAGTTAATAAAATTAAGTCTAATACTATTAGAAAACCTATAAAGAAAATATATATAATTCTATATAGTTATTAAGATTATAATAAAGATATACTACTTACCTAATTACTAACTATTTAAAAGATAAGCTAGTATTTAATTCTAGGCCTTATATTAACCTAAATCTAATAAGGTTAGCTACTATAGCTTTAAGATATTACTTAGGCTTATATATAGGCTAGAACCTACCTCTAATAGTATATTCTTACCTAGATTCCCCTAGAACTCTACTATCTCTACTTTAAGGGTACTATTATTAAGGTTATCTTACTACTATATAATATCCTTAAGTCTAATACTTACTAATAGGTAATATACTTTACTTACTACCTTAAGAAGCTTAAGATAGTACTATCTACTTATAACTAGTACCTTTTACTAGCCTTAGGCTTTAATCTAGGTATTATTAGTATATAGACTAATAATATAATTAACTTTAGTATTACTACTTTTAGTAAATAAAAAGTTAATACTTTTATTACTATTAGATTCTAGGCTAAGCTAAAAGAGATACTTATAGTAGAAAACCTACTAATATTTAATAGATATTATATCTCTTTAAGTACTAATAGTATTATTCTAATAGTCTTAAAAGGATAATTAAAAAAGCTTTAGTTACTAATAGACCTAAAAGGGTATATTAAGTAGTAAGCCTAAGGTATATACCTAGCCTCTATCTATTAACTAGAAGCTATATTTAACCTATTTATTACTATATAATTTAAGGAGCCTAAAAAAGATGATTTTAAGCACCTAAATACCTATATTTAGTAGTAAATTAAAAATACTACCTAAGGCCTTTAATACTTATTAATCTAGTTAAAAATAACTAAGCTATTTATTTTTATTAATAGTTCTTTTACTAATAATAAAGATTTAAGTTTTTAGCTAGGATATATAATTATTTTAAGTAATAAAAAACTAGTTAATTATATTAAAATTACTATCTAGGGTAATATTATTACCTAAAGCTTAATAAAAAGTAAATATATTACCTAGAGTATATTAATATTAAAACTATATAATATAGTTCTAGGTACTAATATAGGCTATACCCTTTCTACTACCTTAAATAAGATTATAAAGTTAATAGGCTTAGTAGTAATTCTAATAGTAGTTTATATAGATTTATTTTTACTATATAAATACCTAATAAAACTTAGAATTACTAAAAAGAAGCGCCTAATAATTAATATTATAATACTATATTAGTCTTATAAATACTATAAGCTTATTAAAGTCTACTAGATTAATAGTAATAATAACCCTATAGATATACTAATAAAGGCTACCTTAAATAAGGCACTATAGAAGCTAGTTAATAGTAACTAGTTAATACTATATATTTAAGGCTAGGTTAGCTATACTATAAAAGCTATAGAGAGGCCTAGAGGCTATATAATTTAGCTAAAAGAAAAGACTACTAGTATTATACTAGTAGGCATTATAGTAGATATAGTTAGCTAAGTATAGTAGATATTTAGTAAGATATACTATATATAGAGGTATATAGTAGATAGATTTATACTATATATAGCTATATATAGTAGCTAGTTATGCTATATAGTATATATATATAGTAGTTATACTATATAATAGTATATAAAGAAGTCTTAGTACTTATAGCCTTAATATAGGGTATTATAAGGGCTACTATAGTAGGTAACTAAGCTAATAAAGCTAGACTACTATAAAGGCGCTATTACCTCCTATAGGTAAGCAAAGTAACTACCTATAAGCTATTAACTACTAATATATATAACTACTAATTATTCCTTTATTACTATAATTTCCTAGTAGTACCTAAGGCACTACCTATTTATATATTTAACTATAGCCTCTCCCTTTTATAGTTTATTTTATTAGTTAATTAAGAATTATTATTATATAACTATTCCTATAGAGTACCTCTATAGGCACTCTATACCTATAATCTTATAACTATTACCTACTTAGGATAGCGATCCTAATACTTACTACTATATAGAGGGCTTTATAACTATTATATTTTTTACTTTTTATTTATAAGGTAATTTAACTTAAAAACCTATATAAATAAATTTTATAAAAAATAAAAGTTATACTATAAACTATATTTAGTAAGGACGCCTTATTCTAAAGGCTATAGAATATATAAAGAATTACTAGCTAAAGTATACTAAATACTATACTAATACTAAGTATACTATAATAATACTATACTAATACTAAGTATACTATACTAGCACTATACTAGTACTATACTAATACTAAGTATACTATACTAGTATTATACTAATACTAAGTATACTAATTAACTATAATAGTCCTAAGAGTAATAGAATAGTAGTAGACTTATAGAGGCTTAGGCTTCTATAAGATTATAGCTATAGGAAAGCCTTAGTAGCTATAAGACCTATAAAGCCTTATAATTTATAGCTATAAGAGGCTTACTATAATGCCTTTAGAGGGTAATACCCTAGAGGTATAGTACTAGTTAGCCTATAATAGTCCTAGAAGTAATAAAATAGCAGTAGGCTATAGAGGAGCCTTAGCTATTATAACTAATAGGGTATATATAGGGTAAGAGGTAAAGTTATTATATTATATAACTTCTATCTAGTTATATAGTATAGGTAAGTACTAGATATATTAGGTAATAGGAGATTATTTTTCTAGCTTTAAAGCTACCTATTATTACTCCTACTTAATCTATATTAACTAAGAAAAATAACTAAAAATAACTATAAGGAATAAAATAATAACTATAAGGAATAAAATAATAACTATAAGGAATAAAATAATAACTATAAGGAAAAGTAGTAACTATTATAACTACTATAATATACTATAATAGTAGCCTAATTCTCCTACTTACTAATAGGTATAATAATACCTATTAGTATACCTAAGTTACCTTTTTCTTCTAAGTATAGAGTAGCTTATAATTATACTAGGTATAAAGTAGCTTATAATTATATTAGGTATAGGGTAGCTTACTACTATATAGGGGGCCTTACTATTATATAGGGGGTTTTATAATTACTATATTTTCTACTTTTTACTTATAAGGTAATTTAACTTAAAAACCTATATAAATAAATTTTATAGAAAATAAAAGTTATACTATAAACTATATTTAATAAAGGCACCTTATCTTAAAGGCTATAGAATATATAAAGAACTACTAGCTAAAGTATATTAGGTACTATACTAATACTAAATACACTATAATAGTACTATACTAGTATTAAATATACTATACTAGTACTATACTAGTACTATACTAATACTAAGTATACTATACTAGTATTATACTAGTACTAAGTATACTAATTAACTATAATAGTCCTAAAAGTAATAGAATAATAGTAAACTTATAAAGGCTTAAGCTTTTATAAGATTATAGCTATAGGGAAGCCTTAATAGTTATAAGACTTATAAAGCTTTATAACTTATAGCTATAGAAGGCTTATTATAATACCTTTAAAGGGTAATACCCTAGAGGTATAGTACTAGTTAGCCTATAATAGTTCTAGAAGTAATAAAATAGTAATAGGCTATAGGGGAGCCTTAGTAACTATAAGACCTATAGAGCCTTATAACTTATAACTATAAAAGGCTTATTATAATACCTTTAAAGGGTAATACCTTAAAGGCTTAGTATTAATTAGCCTATAATAGTCTTAAAAGTAATAAGATAATAGTAAGCTATAAGAAGAGCCTTAATAGCTATAAGACCTATAAAGCCTTATAACTTATAACTATAAAAGACTTACTATAATACCTTTAAAGGGTAATACCTTAAAGGCTTAGTACTAGTTAGCCTATAATAGTCCTAAAAGTAATAAGATAGTAGTAGATAAAGAGCTAGCTAGCCTTTAAAGGGTAATACCCTAAAGGCTAATACTAATAAAGGTATTAATAGAGAGCTAGCTAGCCTTTAAAAGGTAATACCTTAAAGGCTAGTACTAATAAAGGTATTAATAAAAAGCTAGCTAGCCTTTAGAAGGTAATACCTTAAAGGCTAATACTAATAAAGAACTAGCTAGCCTTTAGTAGGTAATACCTTAAAGGCTAGTATTAATAGTGCTAATAAAGAGTTTATTATAGTGCCTATAGAAGGTAATACCTTAGAGGTATAAAGCTAATTAACTATAATACTTATAGAATAGTTTTAGTAGGTAATATCCTAAAGACTAGAGGCCTTAAGAGTATAATACTTTTAAAATAGACCCCTAGAAAATTATAACTTTAGAAGGTATTTAGTATAGTCTTAGGTAATATCTATACTTATAAAAGGCTAGCTTTAGTAATAGCTTAGTTATAATATTAATAATATTCTTAGTACTTAGAATTTAACTAAAGCTTAATTAGTATAGTATATTCTTATTATATAACTAGTAGTATTAAATATCTATATACTTTATATAGGGGTATTCTTAGATATTAGAAGCTTAGGTAATAGTATTAGAGTTATTAGCCTAGATAGTAGTTTTAGTATAGGTAGGCTTTTCTTTAAAGGTTTTTATAATAATATAGTAAAGCTACTAAATCTAGATAGCTTCCTAAGCTATATTATACTAGGAGATATACTTTACTTTAATAGTTAAGTATATAATAATATTTTATAGCTTTAAATACTAGGATATAATACTACTTCTTAAGGTAATAATAAAGCTATTAATAGATTTATATATTTATTAGTAGCTAATATAGTTAATATTATAGTAGACTTAAGGTCTTTTATTAAGTCTTATAAAAATAAGTTTATAGTTAATAATACCTTTAATATATTATAAGAGCTATTTTAGGCTAGTAATATATTCTACTAATAAGGTAGCTATAAATCTATAGTAATAGCTAATAGTAAAGTAGATATTAGGCTTAGAGTAGTTAGAAAGATAAATTAGGCCTCTATAGGTCTTAATATACTAGCTATTCTTAATAGTTAGCTATTATTTACTACTTTTAGTAGTAGGACTTATTAGTAGGTTATAAGGTTTATAGTTAAGAAGGCTAGCTTTTTTTAAAAGGGCTTTAGTATATCTACTCTAAGAGAGTATAAAGGTTCTTATATATTAGTCTTAGTAGATATTAATACTAAGATAGTAGTTAATAAGGCCTATATCTATTATCTTATAGGTATTTAATAGGGCTTTCTTAATTTCTATAATAGTAACCTTATTCTTATTAATAATAAGAAGATTATTAATATAAACTATAATAATTAGGCTATCTTTATAAATAAATAGGGAATAATTAAGCTATATAGGCTTAAAGCTAAGACTTTAAAGTGTTTTATAAAGGGTTATATACTAGATCTATAAGGCTTACTTTAGTTTATATAGGGACTTTAGTAGCTTCTATACCTTCCTAAGGTATTCTTCTTAATATTCTTTAGGTATTTTAATATAGACTTTAGTATCTATAGAATTATAAAGGAAGGTAGTCTTAATATCTATTTACTTAACCTTAAGGTCTAGAGTAGCTATAATTACTAGTAATAGGTATAGTATTAAAATTTTTAGTATACTTATAAATATTTTATAGTAATTAAGTCTTTTATATTAATTAAAGCCTTTTACTATATACTAGGATTTCTAGTAAATAACCTTATTATTAGTACTTCTTTTAAATTTATATACCTATTTACCTAGAAAGATAGTCTTATTTTTAGGCTTATTAACTATAATTATAATATAGTTCTTTATTAGAAAGTTATATTTATCTACTATTAAGCCTTTCTACTTTTATAAGTTAGAGTAGAGAATAGCCTACTTATATATTATAGGTTCTTTATTATAGATAAGGTTATTAAATATAATAAGGTTTATTATATTATTAAGATTAGAGTAAAGTATATATTAGTAGTTTTAGGATACTAGGATTAATCTAATTAGAATTTTAATCTATATTATAAGTCTTTCTTCTTACTTAATAATACTACTTAGAGCTAAGGATAAAGGTATTTTAAAGAGGTTAAATAGTATCTTATTAATACTAATAGTAAAGATAGAATATAAGGTTAATTAAATATCTAGTAATATTAATTTAAATTTATTATTACTTAATATATATAAATAGCTAATAAAGTTATTATTATTAGCTAGGTTATAGATATTATTATCTTTATTAGTAATTCCTAGTACTATTAATATAGAGGATATAAAGGGTATTATTTACTTAGGCCTTATAGTTAAGGTAGTAGGTATACTATAGTACTTTACTATAGAGCTCTTACTAGTAGGTAAGTTATAAGTAATTAGAGTAATTTCTATATACTTTTATCTCCTACTAATTACCTATTAACCTAAAGAGTAATATATAGTTTTACTTTTATAGCCTAAAGTAGGGTTATTCTACTAAAGAAGGTTATATTTAAAATCTTTAAATAGCTAATTAGGCTATTCTTAAAAGATAATATTATTAGTAACTACTAGTTTATTAGGTCTATTAGTATTTAAGATAATATAGTTAGTTTAGCCTTTATATCTAATTAGAATATATAGGATAGTTTTAAGAACTATTCTTAGAATATAATAAAAGGTCTTTTACTACTTATAACTACCTATAATTTATAAATAATTAAGGTTAGGTTTATTTTTAAATTATAGTTTATAGGGAGTTATTAGTTTATTATTCTTTATTATAAGGGTATACTATTAAAAAGTAATATAGGCTTATACTATAACTAGCTAGAATTTAATTAGCACTTTTAACTAATATATAATAAGAAAAAGCTTATCTTATAGTATCCTATTCCTAACCTTAGTAATATTATTCTATTAATACTAATTAGTAGTAAAATACTATAGGTATATACTTAAGGAAATATAAGAGTTCTTAAACTAGGTTATAATATTCTCCCCCCCCTAATCTAGCTAGATAAAGTAGTATTTATATTCTAGATATTCCTATATCTTTAGGAAATTTAGTATTATATTAAGTAGTTAAGATTTCTTTTTAATAGGGAATAGCTAGTATATTCTAGTATAATTATTAATAATAATAACCTAGTATTAATCCTTCTTCTAAGAGGTAGGTAAGGTACTAATAATATTAATATAGAGGCTTTTAAAAGAATATATTCCTTTCTAGAATAGATAAATATAAAGGCTTTCTTTTTATCTTCTTATAAGATAGCTAATATAATATTTATACTAGCTAATAGGCTTTATACTAGTAAAGATAGAAATAAGTTTAGTAATATTCTATTCCCCTAAATATCTAAGTTAATTATACTATAGCTTATACCTTAAGTTATTTATTATATAGGCTAATATACTAATACTTAGAGTAATATAGTTAACTATATAAACTCTAGTAGTTTACTAGGTAGTAAGAATATATTAAGACTAATAGGGTATATATAGGGTAAGAAGTAAAGTTGTTATATTATATAACTTCTATCTAGTTATATAGTATAGGTAAGTACTAGATATACTAGGTAATAGGAGATTATTCTTCTAGCTTTAGAGCTGCTTATTATTACTCCTACTTAATCTATATTAACTAGGAAAAATAACTAGAAATAACTATAAGGAATAAAATAATAACTATAAGGAATAAAATAATAACTATAAAGAAAAGTAGTAACTACTATAGCTACTATAATATACTATAATAGTAGCCTAATTCTCCTACTTGCTAATAGGTATAATAGTACCTATTAGTATACCTAAGTTACCTTTTTCTTCTAAGTATAGGGTAGCTTATAGTTATACTAGGTATAGGGTAGCTTATAGTTATATTAGGTATAGAGTAGCTTTACTACTATATAAGGGGCCTTACTACTATATAGGGGGCTTTATAACTACTATATTTTCTACTTTTTACTTATAAGGTAATTTAACTTAAAAACCTATATAAATAAATTTTATAAAAAATAAAAGTTATACTATAAACTATATTTAGTAAAGGCGCCTTATCCTAAAAGCTATAGAATATATAAGGGACTACTAGCTAAGGTATATTAGGTGCTATATTAGCACTAAGTATACTATAATAGTATTATACTAGTACTATACTAGTACTAAGTATACTATACTAGTACTATACTAGTACTAAGTATACTAATTAATTATAATAGTCTTAAGAGTAATAGAATAATAGTAAACTTATAAAGGCTTAGGCTTTTATAAGATTATAACTATAAGGAAGCCTTAGTAGCTATAAGACTTATAAAGCCTTATAACTTATAGCTATAGAAGGCTTACTATAATACCTTTAGAGGGTAATACCTTAAAGGCTTAGTACTAGTTAGCTTATAATAGTCTTAAAAATAATAAAATAATAGTAGGCTATAAGGAAGCCTTAGTAGCTATAAGACCTATAAAGCCTTATAACTTATAACTATAG
>NW_006271973.1:0-8403 GCF_000225605.1 Cordyceps militaris CM01 | reverse complement strand
AACTTATAACTATAGAAGGCTTACTATAATACCTTTAGAGGGTAATACCCTAAAGGCTTAGTACTAATTAGCCTATAATAGTTCTAAAAGTAATAAAATAGTAATAGGCTATAAGGGAGCCTTAGTAGCTATAAGACCTATAGAGCCTTATAACTTATAACTATAGAAGGCTTACTATAATACCTTTAAAGGGTAATACCTTAAAGGCTTAGTACTAGTTAGCTTATAATAGTCTTAGAAGTAAGGAGATAATAGTAAATAGAGAGTTTACTAGCCTTTAGAGGGTAATACCTTAAAGGCTAGTACTAATAAAGGTGTTAATAAAGAGCTAGCTAGCCTTTAATAAGTAATACCCTAGAGGCTAGTACTAATAGAGGTATTAATAAAGAGCTAGCTAGCCTTTAAAGGGTAATACCTTAAAGGCTAGTACTAATAAAGAGCTAGCTAGCCTTTAGTAGGTAATACCCTAAAGGCTAGTACTAATAGTACTAATAGAGAGCCTACTATAATACCTATAGAGAGTAATACCCTAGAGGTATAGAGCTAATTAACTATAATACTTATAGAATAGCTTTAGTAGGTAATACCCTAGAGACTAGAGGCCTTAGGAGTATAATACTTCTAGAATAGACCCCTAGAAAATCATAGCTTAGGAGGTACTTAGTATAGTCCTAGGTAATACCTATACTTATAAAAGGCTAGCTTTAGTAATAGCTTAATTATAATATTAGTAATATTCTTAGTACTTAGAATTTAACTAAAGCTTAACTAGTATAGTATATTCTTATTATATAACTAATAGTATTAAATATCTATATACTTTATATAGGGGTATTTTTAGATACTAGAAGCTTAGGTAATAGTACTAGAGTTATTAGCCTAGATAGTAGTCTTAGTATAGGTAGGCTTTTCCCTAAGGGTTTTTATAATAATATAGTAAAGCTACTAAATCTAGATAGCTTCCTAGGCTATATTATACTAGGAGATATACTCTACTTTAATAGTTAAATATATAATAATATTCTATAGCTTTAAGTACTAGGATATAATACTATTTCTTAAGGTAATAATAAAGCTATTAATAGATTTATATATTTATTAGTAGCTAGTATAGTTAGTATTATAATAGACTTAAGGTCCTTTATTAAATCCTATAAAAATAAGTTTATAGTTAATAGTACCTTTAATATATTATAAAAGCTATTTTAAGCTAGTAATATATTCTACTAGTAAGGTAGCTATAAATCTATAGTAATAGTTAATAGTAAAGTAGATATTAGGCCTAGAGTAGTTAGAAAGATAAATTAGGCCTTTATAGGTCTTAGTATACTAGCTATTCTTAATAGTTAGCTATTATTTAATATTTTTAGTAGTAAGACTTATTAATAAGTTATAAGGTTTATAGTTAAAAAGGCTAGCTTCTTTTAAAAGGGCTTTAGTATATTTACTCTAGGAGAGTATAAGGGTTTTTATATATTAATCCTAATAAATATTAATACTAAGATAATAGCTAATAAGGCCTATATCTATTATCTTATAGGTATTTAATAGGGCTTTCTTAATCTTTATAATAGTAACCTTATTCTTACTAATAATAAGAAGATTATTAATATAAACTATAATAATTAGGCTATCTTTATAGATAAATAGAGAATAATTAAGCTATATAGGCTTAAAGCTAAGACTTTAAAGTATTTTATAAAGGGTTATATACTAGATCTATAGGGCTTACTTTAGCCTATATAGGGACTTTAGTAGCTTCTATACCTTCCTAAGGTATTCTTCTTAATATCCTTTAGGTATTTTAATATAGACTTTAATATCTATAGGACTATAAAGGAAGGTAGTCTTAATATTTATTTACTTAACCTTAAGGTCTAGGGTAGCTATAATTGCTAGTAATAGGTATAGTATTGAAATTTTTAATATACTTATAAATATTTTATAGTAATTAAGTCCTTTATATTAATTAAAGCCTCTTACTATATACTAGGATTTCTAGTAAATAACCTTATTATTAATACCTCTTTTAAGTTTATATACTTACTTACTTAAGAGGATAGTCTTATTTTTAGGCCTATTAACTATAATTATAATATAATTCTTTACTAGAAAGTTATACTTATTTACTATTAAGCCTTTCTACTTTTATAAATTAAGGTAAAGAATAGCCTATTTATATATTATAGGTTCTTTATTATAGATAAGGTTATTAAATATAGTAAGGTTTATTATATTATTAAGATTAAAGTAAAGTATATATTAGTAGTTTTAAGATATTAGAACTAATTTAATTAGAATTTTAATCTATATTATAAGTCTTTCTTTTTACTTAATAGTACTACTTAGAGCTAAAGATAAAGGTATTTTAAAGAGGTTAGATAGTATCTTATTAATACTAATAGTAAAGATAGAATATAAGGTTAATTAAATATTTAATAGTATTAGTTTAAATTTATTATTACTTAGTATATATAGATAGTTAATAAAGTTATTATTATTAACTAGGTTATAGATATTATTATCTTTATTAGTAATTCCTAATACTACTAATATAGAGGATATAAAGGGTATTATTTACTTAGGCCCTATAGTTAAGGTAGTAGGTATACTATAGTACTCTACTATAGAGCTCCTACTAATAGGTAAGTTATAGGTAATTAAAGTAATTTCTATATACTCTTATCTCCTACTAATTACCTATTAACCTAAAAAGTAGTATATAGTTTTACTTTTATAGCCTAAGGTAAGGTTATTCTACTAAAGAAGGTTATATTTAAAATCTTTAAATAGCTAGTTAGGTTATTCTTAGAAGATAATATTATTAGTAACTATTAGTCTATTAGGTTTATTAGTATTTAAGATAATATAGTTAGTTTAGCCTTTATATCTAATTAAGATATATAGAATAGTTTTAAGAACTATTCTTAGAATATAATAAGAGGTCTTTTACTACCTATAACTACTTATAATTTATAAATAACTAAGGTTAGGTTTATTTCTAAACTATAGTTTATAAGGAGTTATTAGTTTATTATTCTTTATTATAAAGGTATACTATTAAAGAGTAGTATAGGCCTATACTATAATTAGCTAGAATTTAATTAGCACTTTTAACTAATATATAATAAGAAAAAGCTTATCTTATAGTATCCTATTCCTAACCTTAATAATATTATTCTATTAATACTAATTAGTAGTAGAATACTATAGGTATATACTTAAGGAAATATAGGAGTTCTTAAACTAGGTTATAATATTCTCCCCCCCTTAATCTAGCTAGATAAAGTAGTATTTATATTCTAGATATTCCTATATCTTTAGGAAATTTAGTATTATATTAGGTAGCTAAGATTTCTTTTTAATAAAGAATAATTAGTATATTCTAGTATAATTATTAATAATAATAACCTAATACTAATCCTTCTTCTAAAAGGTAGGTAGGGTGCTAATAATATTAGTATAGAGGCTTTTAAGAGGATATATTCCCTTCTAGAATAGATAAATATAAAGACTTTCTTTTTATCTTTTTATAAGATAGTTAATATAATATTTATACTAGCTAATAGGCTTTATATTAATAAAGATAAAGATAAGTTTAATAATATTCTATTCCCTTAAATATCTAAGTTAATTATACTATAACTTATACCTTAAGTTATTTATTATATAAGTTAATATACTAATATTTAAAGTAATATAGTTAATTATATAGACTTTAGTAGTCTACTAGATAGTAAGAATAACCCCTTAATTCTTTATTATAACTATTTTTTCTTTACTAAAGACTATTATAGTATTCTCTATTACTAGGTAGCTAATAGAGAGTAGGCTTATTAAGGTATCTTTCTATAGAATACTATTATATAATTCTAAGGTAGTCTTAAGGCTTTTTATAGTAATAATAGCTATTCTATAAGTAGTAGGTTTTAAGATAGTATTAGTAAGACCTTAGATACTAAGGCCTAAGTAAAGAGATAGGTCCCTTATAAGTTCCCTATAGCCTAAGATATAGCTAGATATACTAGAGTTAAGTAGTATTAGTTTCTAATATAATAATATAGAAAGACTAAAATCTTATCTAGGTTTAATACCTATAAGAATACTATTTACCTTAAGTTAACTAAAGTATTATAGGCTTTAAGAGATAGTAAAAGTAAGTTAAGCTAGCTTAAAGTCTATAGAGGGATTTATATACTATCTAAAGCTAATCTTTTTATATTTATATTTACTATTATATTTCTTAGTTAAGTATTAATATTTTCTATTTTATTAAAATAAAGAGGGTAGGTTTACTAAATAGAGTTTAAGGTATAGCTTCTAGTATTATTTATTAGAGTAACCTAGAAGCTTATAAAAGGAATAAAAATACTTAGTAGTATTAGGTTTTATTATACTATAGGGGGGATACTTTTTAGTAGCTATTATAATAACTAAAGTAGCTTATTATTTAGACTTTTTATTATTTTATTATTTAAACTTAATAAGATTAGCTATAACTATAACTACCTATATAAATATAGTTATAAAAGCTATAATAGTATTATTAGTCTACTTTAAAATAAGATAAAAGGCTATCTTAATAATATAGAAGTTAAACTCTTTATTAAGACTATTAATAAAAAGATATACTATTAAAGCCTTAAAGACTTTAAAGTCTCTATTAAGAGATTACTACTTAGCCTAAGTATTAATAAGCGTTATAGTAAGTTTCTTAATAAATCTATATTAAATAAAGGTTAATATTAAAAGATAGTTAGCTATAGTTTAGAAGATAGTAGTACCTTTTAGTTTAAAATACTTCTTAAAGGCTATAATTATATTTAATACTATAACCTTATCCTTAATAAAGCTATAGGTATATTCTTTAAAGCTTATATTAATAAGAGTAATAATATAGACTTAGTCTTATATCTATTCTTAGATAAGATTCTTTATAGTCTTACTACTATAAGCCTTAGTTAAGATAAAGCTATTTTCTTAGCCTTCTAGTAGTAATCTACTAAGATTATTAAGTCTTAATATATTAATTATCTTTAACTTCTATTTAACCTAGCTACTTTTAGATTTAAGCTTTAGAATATTTAGTACCTCCTTTAGTATTAAAGATATAGTATTAGATAATAAAGTAAGTAATAAGGCTATAAGAAGATCTTAACTTATATATAGGAGTTAAGTTACTAATAGTATTACTTATTAAAAAAGTAGAACTTTAAGATAATAAAGAAGATAATAGGCTAAGTATTTAGTCTTTCTTTTTAAACTAAGTACCTTATATTTATTTAAAGGTAAGAAGTATTTAAGTAAGTAATAGGGAATTCTTCTTACTAAGTAAGTAGTTACTATATACCTTTTATAGTAGTTAGGACTATAGATTATAGTAAGTAATCTAGTAAGTATATCTAGAATTATAAATTATAATAAGTAATCTAATAGGTATATCTATTTAGGGGCTATAACTATATTAAGTAAATTTATATTATAATATATATAAAATAAGTATATAGAGTCTATATATAAATTACTAGGTAGGGTATAGTAGTAGAATTTCTTTTTCTTTATATAGAATTTTTATAGTAAATAGACTTATTAGATATACTCTAAATTAGCTAGAGTTTAAGGTCTTTCCTCTTCCTATATATAAGGAGTTATAAATTTCTTAAGTTTTATAGTAAATATTAGCTTATATAGATAGTAGGTAAATTTAGTAAGAAATTAATACTTTCTTTTATTTTATTAGTAGCTTTTATAATATAAGTATTACTAGGCTTATAACCTATTAAGACTAATAGGGTATATATAAGGTAAGAAGTAAAGTTATTATATTATATAACTTCTATCTAGTTATATAGTATAGGTAAGTATTAGATATACTAGGTAATAGGAGATTATTCTTCTAGCTTTAAAGCTACCTATTATTAGAATAACCCCTTAATTCTTTATTATAACTACTCTTTCTTTATTAAAGACTATTATAATATCCTTTACTACTAGGTAGCTAATAGAGAGTAGGCTTATTAAGGTACCTTTTTATAGAATACTATTATATAATTCTAAGGTAGTTTTAAGGCTCTTTATAATAATAATAGCTATTTTATAAGTAATAGGTTTTAAGATAGTACTAATAAGACTTTAAATACTAAAGCCTAAGTAAGGGGATAGGTTCTTTATAAATTCTTTATAGTTTAAAATATAGTTAAATATATTAAAGTTAAGTAGTATTAGTTTCTAATATAATAATATAGAAAGACTAAAATCTTATCTAGGTTTAATACTTATAAAAATACTATTTACTTTAAGTTAATTAAAGTATTATAGGCTTTAAAAGATAATAAAAGTAAGTTAGGCTAGCTTAAAGTCTATAAAAGGACTTATATACTATTTAAAGTTAACCTTTTTATATTTATATTTATTATTATATTTCTTAGTTAGGTATTAATACTTTCTATTTTATTAAAATAAAAAGGGTAGGTTTATTAAATAGAGTTTAAGGTATAGCTTTTAATATTACTTATTAAAGTAACCTAAAAGCTTATAAGAAGAATAAAAGTATCTAATAGTATTAGGTTTTATTATACTATAAAAGGGATACCTTTTAATAGCTATTATAATAACTAAAATAACTTATTATTTAGACTTTTTATTATTCTATTATTTAAGCTTAATAAGGTTAGTTATAATTATAATTACTTATATAAGTATAGTTATAGGAGTTATAATAGTATTATTAGTTTATTTTAAAATAAGATAAAGGGTTATCTTAATAGTATAGAAGTTAAACTTTTTATTAAGACTATTAATAAAAAGATATACTATTAAAGCCTTAAAGACTTTAAAGTCTTTATTAAGAGATTACTACTTAGCCTAAGTATTAATAAGTATTATAGTAAGTTTCTTAATAGATCTATATTAAATAAAGGTTAATATTAAAAGATAGTTAATTATAGTTTAAAAGATAATAATACCTTTTAATTTAAAATACTTTTTAAAGACTATAATTATATTTAATACTATAATCTTATTCTTAGTAAGACTATAGGTATATTCTTTAAGGCTTATATTAATAAGAGTAATAGTATAAACCTAATCTTATATTTATTCTTAAATAAAATCTTTTATAGTCTTATTACTATAAGCCTTAGTTAAGATAAAGCTATTTCTTTAGCCTTCTAATAGTAATCTATTAAGATTATTAAGTCTTAGTATATTAATTATCTTTAACTTCTATTTAACTTAACTACTTTTAAATTTAAGCTTTAGAATATTTAATACTTTTTTTAATATTAAAGATATAGTATTAGATAATAAAGTAGGTAATAAGGCTATAAAAAGATCTTAGTTTATATATAAAAGGTAAGTTATTAATAGTACTACCTATTAAAGGAGTAGAATTTTAAGATAATAAAAAAGATAATAGGTTAAGTATATAGTCTTTTTTTTTAAATTAAATACTTTATATTTATTTAAAAGTAAAAAGTATTTAAGTAAATAATAAGGAATTCTTCTTACTAAGTAAATAGTTATTATATACCTTTTATAGTAGTTAAGACTATAAATTATAATAAGTAATCTAGTAAGTATATTTAGAATTATAGATTATAGTAAGTAATCTAATAGATATATCTATTTAAAGACTATAACTATATTAAGTAAATTTATATTATAATATATATAAAATAAGTATATAGAGTCTATATATAAATTATTAAATAGGGTATAGTAGTAGAATTTCTTTTTCTTTATATAGAATTTTTATAGTAGATAGACTTATTAGATATACTTTAAATTAACTAAAGTTTAAAGTCTTTTCTTTTTTTATATATAAGGAGTTATAAATTTCTTAAGTTTTATAGTAAATATTAGCTTATATAGATAGTAGGTAAATTTAGTAAGAAATTAATACTTTCTTTTATTTTATTAATAGCTTTTATAATATAAATACTACTAGGCTTATAACCTATTAAGACTAATAGGGTATATATAGGGTAAGAGGTAAAGTTATTATATTATATAACTTTTATCTAGTTATATAGTATAGGTAAGTGCTAGATATACTAGGTAATAGGAGATTATTCTTCTAGCTTCTAAGCTGCCTATTATTAATATATTATTCTATACTATCTTATATATATAATACTTATAATATTAATTATATAAAATATAGCTTAAGTATATATTTATATTAAGAATAGTGTTTAATTAAGTATATAAACTTATAATCCTTAAAACCTTAATTAAGTACCTATAAGTTTATAAAGTAGTATTTAAGTAACTTTATAGAATAGTTTAGAAAGGTATAGTTAGTTATAAATAGTACTATAATAACTATAGCTATTTTATAGAGTATATACTACTTATATAGCTTTCTAAAGGCTATATTAACTACTACTATAGCTAATATAC
>NW_006271972.1:4429364-4431017 GCF_000225605.1 Cordyceps militaris CM01 | reverse complement strand
TACATCTTCTTACTATTACTACTACTACCCTAGGCTAGAGGAATAAGACACCCTTATACTAAGTTATTACTATTAAGGCTAATACTACTATTACTAATTCTTCTATATAGCTCTAAATAAGTAAGTTTAAGGGTAAGATTAAGTCTATACTACTATACTACTTAATAGGCTCCCTATATATAGTTATAATAGATAATATAGGCAATATATATAATATATATAATAAGGATAATATAGACAATATATATAATAAGAATAATATAGGCAATATATATAATAAAGGCAATTAACTAGAGGGAGATAAAGGCTACGCCCTTAAAGCGGCCCTATATACTTACTACTACTATTACTACCCTAGGCTAGAGGAATAAGACGCCTTTATACTAAGTTATTACTACTAAGGCTAATACTACTATTACTAATTCTTCTATATAGCTCTAGATAAGTAAGTTTAAGGGTAAGATTAAGTCTATACTACTATACTACTTAATAGGCTCCTTATATATAGTTATAATAAATAATATAGGTAATATAGGTAATAAAGATAATATAGGTAATAAGGGCAATTAACTAGAGCAAGATAGAGGCTATACCCTTAAAGTATCCCTATATGCTTACTACTACTATTACTACCTTAGTCTAGAGGAAGAAGACCTAATAAAGAGGACTCTAAGTCAATAAACAACTAGAGCGAGATAGAGGCCACACCCTTAAAGCAGCCCTATATATTCGCTACTACTACTACCACCCTAGGCTAGAGGAATAAGATACCCTTATACTAAGTTATTACTACTAAGGCTAGTGCTACTATTATTAATTCTTCTATATAGCTCTAGATAAGTAAGTTTAAGGGTAAGATTAAGTCTATATTACTATACTACTTAATAGGCTCCCTATATATAGTTATAATAGATAATATAGGCAATATAGGTAATATAGGTAATAAGGGCGATTAACTAGTATTTACTACTACTACTACTACCTTAGGCTAGAGGAAGAAGACCTAATAAAGAGGACTTTAAGTTAATAAATAACTAAAGTAAGATAGAGGCTATACCCTTAAAGCAGCCTTATATACTTACTAAAGAAGACCTAATAAAGAGGACTCTAAGTTAATAAATAACTAGAGTAAGATAGAGGCTATACCCTTAAAGTAGCCTTATATACTTATTATTACTACTACTACCTTAGGCTAGAGGAATAAGACGCCCTTATACTAAGTTATTACTACTAGGGCTAGTATTATTATTACTAATTCTTCTATATAGCTCTAGATAAGCAAGTTTAAGGGTAAGATTAAGTCTATACTACTATACTACTTAATAGGCTCCCTATATATAGTTATAATAGGTAATATAGGCAATATAGGCAATAAGGATAATATAGGTAATATAGGCAATAAAGGCAATTAAGGCAATCTAACTAATATACTATTAATATTAACTAATATACCTATCTAAGCCCCTAGTATTAATATACTATTATACTATACTATTTACTAGTAAATATATATCCTAAACACTTATCCTAATAAATACTAGATATCTAGTATATACTATTAACCTTAACTAATATACCTATCTAAGCCCTTAATACTAATATACTACTAGACTATACTATTTACTAGTAAATATATATTTTAAATACTTATCC
>NW_006271972.1:4418547-4429264 GCF_000225605.1 Cordyceps militaris CM01 | reverse complement strand
TATTATACTATTCGCTAGTAAATATATATCCTAAATACTTATCCTAATAAATACTAGATATTTAGTATATACTATTAATATTAACTAATATACCTATCTAAGCCCCTAGTGTTAATATACTACTATACTATACTATTTACTAGTAAATATATATCCTAAATACTTATCCTAATAAATACTAGATATCTAGTATATACTATTAATATTAACTAATATACTATTAATATTAACTAATATACTTATCTAAGCCCCTAATATTAATATACTACTAGACTATACTATTTATTAGTAAAAACTTATCTTAATAAATACTAGATATTTAATATATACTATTAACCTTAACTAATATACCTATCTAAGCCTTTAGTACTAATATACTACTAGACTATACTATTTACTAATAAAAACTTATCTTAATAAATACTAAATATCTAGTATATACTATTAATATTAACTAATATACTATTAATATTAACTAATATACTATTAATATTAACTAATATGCCTATCTAAGCCCTTAGTATTAATATACTTAAAAACTTACCTTAATAAATACTAAATATCTAGTATATACTATTAATATTAACTAATACACCTATCTAAGCCCCTAGTATTAATATACTATTAAACTATACTATTTACTAGTAAATACTTATCCTAATAAATATAAGGCTACTAGTAGTTATAGTCTTAGTTACTACTAGAGCCCTCTAGGCTAATTCTATTATATTTAACTAGGTCTTTACTATATAAGGCCTTAATAATAAGATAATCTTTATTATACTATTTTATTATTTATATTAAGGAAATCTTAATTAAGTTAATTATAAAGTAATAGCTAAAGTACTCTTATTAGAAGCTACTACTAAGAAGTCCTAAATAGCTACTAATCTATTTAAAATTAGGGTACCTTATAAGAAAGGATATACTTTTATTAAGTATATTAAAAATAAAATAAATTATTATTTTTTAAAAGCTAGGATCTACTAAATTTCCTTATTTTATAAAATAACACTATAATACTAGCTAGCTAGCTAGCTAGTATATATACTATATAGTATACTAAAGAAGCGCTAGAGAGAGGGTAAGAGTACTAATAAGAATGCTAGTAAGAGTACTAGTAAGAGTAGGCTATAGTAGCTATAAGCTATAGCTAATACTATAGATAAAGCTTTTATAATAATTTTATAGCTTTAGTAGCTACTTATATAGTAAGAGAAAGTCTTCTTCTAGTTATAGCTTAATACCTCTTCCTTCTCTACTTATATACCCTATAGCGCCTAGGAGCTAGTTATTAATAGGGTATTACTCTATTTTAGTAATAGGTTAGTATAGTATACTATAATATCTACCTATAGCGTATAAACTAAACTTCTTTACCTTTTCTACTATATAGAGTATACCCTATTTATCTTTATTCTTTAGGAATATATTAAGGTATAAAACCTAGAGTGTATAGGTAATTATAACTACTACTAGGAGCCTAGGTTATTTCTACCTTAAGAAAGCCTTAAACTATAGTATCTCCTTATTTACTTATAGTATAGCTAAGTTTATAGCTATTATCTATATAAGTATTAGTATAAGAATACCTTTTAGGTTATCTTTAGTAACTAATTATATAAGGTAGTCCTAGATAACCTAGAAGTGGTTTATAATAGCCTTATTACTTATAAAGTTCTTATAATACTTAATAAACCTACTAGATATAAATTTAAGTACTATTTTAAGGGGTATTAAGCTTTTAAAGTTAATTACTTAGTAATAGGCCTTTTTAGGATTCTTATCCTCTTATTTTATATATATCTTATTCTTAATAGCCTCTTACTAAAGACTACTATATAGAGTAGTAATAAGCTACTTTATTTATACTAGGCTAATAAGCTATAGAAGAGCCTCTTATACTACTTAATACTAGTACTATAGGGTTAGCTTATATAGAATTATAAGGTAGTATTATATACTACTTACTAAATAGTATACTTAATTCTTATACTATAAAGATAGAGCTAAGCTATTATACCTAGTATAAGTTCTCCTTAGGTAATATACTACTAGGCGCCCTATATAGTAGTAGATATAGGAAGTATTTTATATATAACCTTATTAATAAAGAGGGTATATAGTAATATAGTAGCTAAGCTAATATAGTTAATAGTAATAGATAGAAGGTAAGCTAGATAGTATATTAAGTTA
Organism: Cordyceps militaris CM01; assembly: GCF_000225605.1. Taxonomy (NCBI): domain Eukaryota; kingdom Fungi; phylum Ascomycota; class Sordariomycetes; order Hypocreales; family Cordycipitaceae; genus Cordyceps; species Cordyceps militaris. Next base: position 4,427,068 of record NW_006271972.1, on the reverse strand, counting down.
AGTAGGGAGGATAGTAAAGGAGGACCCTACTATATATATAGTGTTTTAACTAATACCTTAAAGACTATATACTTTATTATAATCCTAACCCTAACTAAATTAGTTAGGGCTAAAAGAATAGATAGATTAATAGGATACCCTAGGTAGTAATTTTAAAGTAGATAATAGAAGTAGTCTCCCTTACTATATAGTAAGGGATAAAAACTTCTATTATTACTACTAAGAGATTATATATACCTAAAGTAACTATTTATAAAGTAAAACTATTTATTAACCCTATATTCCTCTATTATTATATCTAAAATAACTATCCCTCCCTTCTACGCCCTAGAGTAGGCTATTACTTCCTTAGTAGGTCTTACTTATATATATAATAACACTATAGCTATAGCTCTTATTAGTATAGCTAGTAATAGCGTATCTAATTACCTAATTATAGATTCTTATAAAGAAGTCCTTTTAATCTTATTTATATATAATAGTATATTATATAATAGTTATTATAAGGTTACTACTAAGGGTGGTAACCACCCTATATTTACTATCTATACCTATATTGCTAATAATTATTATAATAAGTTAGACTAGGGTGCTACTTAGCTAGGTTAAGATAATGCCTTTAACCTTAAGAACTTTAATATCCCTAATAACCTAGCGTTAGACTAGCTATACCTTAATATAAGTATAGTGGATATAGAGAGTTAATAGCTAGATTTAAGTACTAGTTAATACTTTAAGGTAAACTACTAATTTTAAGACTTTAAGTATAAAGGTATAAAAAGAAAAGCTATACTATTATAGCTAAAACCTAATATATATAATAGTACTTAAATTTATTAATAAGGTATATAGTATAAACCCTAAGCTTAATAGGGAGGGGGTAATCTTACTCTTCTTTACTAAGTATAGCCTTAACTATATAAAGAATAAGGTTAAGTCTAACTAAGAACTATTTATATACTTTACCTTCTATATTAATATACTTAATATTATTAGTAAGCCCCTCTAGACTATCTTAAAGAACTATATACTATTTAATATAATTATTATAAAGATTTATAACTAGGCCTTAAAGTACTAATCTAAGTATATATATAATAGCCTTCCCTTTAACCTATCTAGCTATACCTTCTAAATTATTACTAGCCTAAGCTAATATAACTAGTTTATTATTATAGTTCTAAAAAAGCTAGATATTAATAAGGAAGTAGCCTTAGTATAGAAAAAGAAACACTATACTATCTATATCTAGTATAATCTAGCTAAGGTACTAATATAATATATTATCTATATTTTTAGCTAATAGGGGCTTAGTAGAAAGGGTATAGAGAATAGCTAGAGTATTAATAATATAAAGTAAAGTATATAGCTAGATAGTAGGAAGTAGCTATAATTCTAATAGTAGTTCTATTATAGCTAGTCTATATTTATTATAGAATAGGGGTATAAAGAGTTCTAGGAAAAGTATAACCCTATATTCTATATATATAACTATAGAGGTAATATTAAAATACTAATTTTAGATAAAATACGCTAACTATAACTAGAAATAATAGAGTTTAGTCTTAACTTTAACCCTAATAGTGCTAGTAACTCTAACTCTAATAATAACTCTAACTCTAACTCTAATAATAATTCTAACTCTAATAATAATTCTAACCCTAATAATAATTCTAACTTTAATAATACTAGTAGTAACTATAAACTAGCTAAGTAATAAGTATTAACTACTAATAAACCTATCCTACTTAAGCTATATACCTAAAGTAAAAGGGAACTAGCCTAATCTTTAGATATAATATAGGATATTACTAACTATACTTAGATCTCTTATACCCTTACTATTAATCTCTAATATATATAGGGTAGTATATAACTAGTTCCCTTAGTTAACTTTTAGAAGGTAGGTAAGTAGTTTAGTATTAGTATAAAGAAGGCTATACTATACCCTCTAGCGTTTAGCCTATTATATAGTAACTTTATTATAGCTATACCTTAGGAGTTTAGCTAGTCTTTAATCTATATTCTAATAGGTAATACTAGCTATAGGAATAAAGGTAAGACTATCTTAACTATAAATAACTATTAGGGGTATATAAGTAGGCTAAAATATATAGTATATTATAATCCTAACTATCTCCTAGCTAATAAGGGTATTATTACTATAATACTTATACTTAGCCTAAAGAAGCTTTAGTAACTACCCCCCTATATCTAGTATAGGTATATAACCCTACTTAAGTAGCACTATAGTAAGCTATCTCTAGATAGTAAGGATATATTAAAGCTATTTATATAAGAGTACTAATATATATAGAATACTATTAATAGTAAATTACTAGTATATTACCTTAAATAAGTCTTTACTATCTATACCTATAACCTTACCCCTTAGAATACTATATTCTTTACTATCCTTATACCTATTAAGTAGATAATATAGTTCTATATCTACTAGCTATAGGATACTATCTATATACTTAACCTATTCCCTACTATAGTATTTCCTAATATCCTTATAGCCTTTTCCTACCTATTTAAGCTCTTATTTAAAGAGCTAAATAACTAGTATTATAATAGTTATAAAAAAGGCCTATCTTTAGCACTATATAAAGCCACTACTATCCTTAACTAACTAGCTAACTTCTACTTTATAGGTAACTATAGCATCCTACCTACTACCCTACTATAACTACTTAATATAATAGATAGTCTTAATAAGGCTAGCTAGCTATATATAAACCTAAACTACCTTAGCTTTTATATAAGTAAAGGTTCTTTAAATATATATAAATAGCTATAGTCCTATTATAATAGGAAAATACTACTACTTATATATATAGCTACTCTTAGCTACTATTATAGCCTAGATATTATAATAGATAGGAGTAGCTAGGTCTAGTTTAATAAGCTAAAGATATAGTAAATTAGAGATAGCTATAGGTTAAGGGACTTTCTTAAAAATATCTTTAAAAAGGTATAGAAGCCCTAGATAATAGATTTTATAGTTAAGTAAATCTAGTAAAGAGTAGTAAAAGGTATATAGTTATAAGGCTAGACTAGGTTTAAAATTAGTAGCTAAGTAGAATATATATTAAATTTTATTATAAAGTAGTATCTTAGCCTATACCCCTTTAGCTTAAGGTAAGTACTACTATCTAGATAGACCCCCTATAATTACTATAGTATACTAATTAGGATTTATAATATAGGTAACTTAATTAAATTATTAAAACTATATATACTAAATTCTAGCTAGATATAAATAAGGTAGAACTTTCTTATTAGAACTATATAATAGCTATTATTAATACTATATAGAATAATCTAAGGTTATAAGCCTTTACTAATAAGCAATTAATATAGCTTATTTTTATTTACTAAATATATAAGTTAACCTTTAAGACTATTATTAATAATATAGAATAGGTTTATATAGTATAATACACTATTAAGTCCTACCTTATATAGTAGATACCTTCTACTATTAAAGGCTACCTATCTACTACTATAGCTATATTACTAACTAGGCCCTCTAAGAGGCTACTAGGGGATAGTAACTATATACTCTAGGTGCCTACTAGTAAGAAGTACTAGGCTATTAAAATAACTAACTATATTATAAAGAATAGTAATAAGTATCCCCCTAGGCGTATTAAATATTCTTCTATTATAAGCTTTTATAAATTAGTCCCTTTCTAAACCTTACCTACTATAATCTAGAAAGGAGTAGATATTATAATAGATAGGTATTATAGTAAGCTAAATATTTATTACTATTTTACCTTTATATAGAAATAAATATAAGAGTTAAAAAAGGGTACTAATACCTAGTTTATAGACTTAATATATCTATTTATAGTAATATTAGCTACCTTAAAGGATTACCTTACCCTCTAATACCTAAACTTCTAGTTTATACTTTTTAAAATACTAAAGAAAAGCCTACTATAATAGGCCTTTATATTAATATACTAGATAGTAATATACCTAGTATATATAGAATTCTCTATTAAGTTTAATAAAGAGACTTAAGATAGGGTTTTCTAGAAAATAGGTAAAAAAAGCTAACTATAAGTTAGGTATTTATATATACTAATAGAATAAGTAGATCTATTTAATATAATAACTATAGTATATAAATATCTTAGTTAGATTTCTATTTAAGGGGGTAAGAGGTTATTATATTATAGTAACTATAAGCTATAGTTAGTTACTAATCTTAAAAGGTAATAAGATAAACTTATATAACTACTTAGAAACCTATTAAGATTTATCTAGGCTATCTATAGTAAGAAAGATAAGGATAATACTATATAGGTAAAGTAATATAGGTCTATTATTATAGAGGTAGAGGAGGGGGGTCTAGAGTAGCTACTAAAGGATTTCTTAGTAATTATATAAAGTGTGTTCTTCTAGGTATCTACCTTAGTATAGGGACTATATCCTTACTTATATTATAGGTAGTAAGGTATAATATTCCCTATTATTATTATAGGTAAGGTATATATATAGTAATGTTAAAAGAGATTCTAAAGTAGGTTATTAGGAGAATAAAATAATCTTACTATATTTTCTTTATAATAGGAAGTAGTTAAGATACTATTACTAAATAGACTAAGGTATAGAATTAAAATTAAGAATATAAGAGCTTCCTATAGAGAAGGGATATAAGGCCCTAATTAGCCTATTATATATTAAACCCCCTTTCCCCTACTATAAGATATACTAATAAGAATAGCTTATAAGGTAAATACTATATATATTAACCTTAGTAAGACTAATAATAAAGATTTTATCTATCTATATATATTTATTCTTTATTTATAATAGACTTTACTTTTCTTTTACTACCCTTCCTCTTAGCTTACTTATCCTTAAAGACTATTACTATATACCTAGTTATAGCTTCTACTATATTTATTAGGCAGCTAGCTAGTAAGCCTAGCTATTTTAGTATATATATATTTCTAGCTAGCTTACTTTATTAGGAGGTAGATATAGGCCTATATAGTATTATTACTAGTAGAGCTACTAGTCTAGAAATATTAAAGAATAGAGGGATAATTTTTATAAGGGATAAGATACTTAGTAGTAAATTATATATTATAGGTATAGAAGGTATATATAAGAAATATATAGGTATAGGAGTAGTAGGTAGGCTCTCTAAGCTTAGCGCTTTATATAGCTAATTATATATACTATTACTTCTATCTATACCTTTATCTAAGTCTATATTCCCTTCTTCTACCTTATTATACCTATCTATATTAATATACCTATCTACTAAATCGTTATTATACTATTTAGGTTTAAGTATAGCTATATCGCCTTTAATAGAGTATATTAGGTTAATATAGCTAGGTTATAGGAGGCTTATCTAGTAGTTATAATACTTATTATTATCCTTAGTATTCTTTTAAAGCTATATAGTAAGTAAGGCCTTAAAGTATAAACTCTATAGTTTATAGGTAATTAGGTAACTATATAGCCTAACTTAGTTATAGAGATAGTTAAGGAGGTACTTTATAAAATCTTAATATACTCTCTCTTCCTAGCTACCTTAATCTAGATAATATTCCTCTAATAAGGTGTTAATATTTTATTACGCCTTAACTATTAGGATATATTTCTTTATAATTTATAGTAGCCCCCTCTAGGGTAATCTAGGGGTAAAACGCTAATAATAAGTATTAATATTAATAGTACTAGGTATTAGCTTTTCTAGGTAGGGCTATATATTTAGATCCTATAGAGTAGTAATATAAAGTAAAGTATATTTAAGGACTTTATACTATAGAAGTATACTAGCTATTTTAGCTAAGTTATACTCTTTATTTAAATAAAAAGGTTAAATATTAAGTTTTATAGTATAGCTATTAATAAACTATTATATTATATAGTATAGACTATATACTAGGGATTCCCTAATCCTAGGCTTTTAATTATTACTTCTATTATAAACTTAATTATCTAAAGTACCTATCTACTAGGTTATAACTATTATAACTTACTAAAGTATATATAGTTACTTTTAGTTTAGTTTTATTATTAGTATTAGGTTAAGAAATAGTAGGTTAAGGTTCTTAGTAAGTTTAATATATATATTATAAAACTCCTTATTAGTTAGGGGTAATAATAACTTTTAGGATTAAATTATCTCTTATTAGATATTATTCGCTTTAGATTTTAGGTAGAATAGTTTTTATATATATATATTATAGTCTAGGTCTTATTATAGGATAGTAGTAAGGAGCTCCTAATCTTATAGTAGGATATTTATTATCCTATTAAGTATATATAGTATAGTAGAGATATGGCGAAATTAGGTAAAGAAAAACTACTAATTATTAGTATTATACTAGATATCTTAATTATAATAGCTATATTATAGTTATATAAAACATATATATATTAAGGTTATAATATACCTTATTAACTCTTTAAGTAATTATCTCGACCTATTAGGGTATATTAAATAACTACCTACCTAGTGCTATCCTATACTACTTAGTTATAATATTACGCTAATGTTTATTTCCCTATATAGTTACTAGCTACTTTAGCTTATACTTATCTTACTAACTAAGATCTAGCTCTATAGCTATTGCCTTTAATATTACTAAGTAGTTATCCTTAAATCTAAGTGGTTTACTTTTTAATATAGTAATAGCTTATATCTATATATTACTATATATATTAGGTTTACTAATCTAGCTATAATTTATTTAGATTTAGTAGTCTTATTAGTCTAATAGTAACTCTAGAGTATAATTATTAGCTCCTATTCTATATAGGTAATATAGCTTATATATACTATAGGCTATAATAAACTATAGGTAAATATCTTATATATCTACTATAGGTTATCCTTCTCCTAATACTATACTTTAGCCTACTCTATAAACACTAGTAGGTAATATTAGCTATTAATAATCTTAAGCTTAATATTACTATTAACCTTAGACTAGTTACTAAAGTTATATAGCTCTTAGAATTATACCCCTCTCCTTAGGCTAATATATATATATATCTTCTCTAGATCTATAGTAAAATAAACTACTTATATATAGTTAAGGGTAACTATATAGTTTAGTCTATAATTCTTAGTAAAAGCTTTTATTAATATCTTAATATACTAGGGGTTAGTAAGATAGTTTTTACTATCCTTCTATTTTATAATAAGGGTATATACTAGTATATAAGCTATTATATTATACTATAGGGGTGGCTTTAGAAGCTTTTAAGGTATTTCCTTTACTCTTTTAGTTTAACTACTCTTATTTAAAGTGGTTTTCCTCTTATATATAGCTCCTACTATACTCTACACTATTAGTATAATACTAAAGTATTAAGGTATATAGGTAAACTAATTATAATATATAGCTATATAGTTCTTATAGAATAAGCCTATAATAAATAATCTTATCTACTTATCTACCTATAATACTAATAAATAGTTTTTTAACCTAATTACTTTTAAAATATTTTATCTTTAAAAAAGATAGTAGTTAAGTATTTATTACTACTATATAAAGAATATCTCTTATTTTTCTAGTATACTTTCTAATATATAGATCTTATTCTACTAAGTAATATACTAGAATAAAACTAGCCTAGACTACTCTTATAGTATTAATACTACTACTCCTATTTATAATATAGCTAAAACCCTAATACTATAAAATAAAGTAAAAAGTATATAATAACTATACTAGTAACTTATTCTTTAATTATATATACTATTCCTACTACTATATACTATTCCTAACTTAGTTAATAATATATACTATAAATATAGGGTAGGGAGGTCTATAAGCCTAGTAATATTATTATATAACTATTTAAAGTAGGTGTTTAGAACTAAATCTAAAAGTATAGTAAAGATATAGGAATTATCTAGACTTTAAAAAGTTAATATTATACTAGCTTAAATTCACTAATAGAAAAGGGGGAAATAAGGATGTCTAAAAAATAGAGCCTTTATTACCCCCTTAGAAAAGAATATTACCTTCTTAGTATTTAGTTTCTTTACTACCTTTAATATAATATTATTAGTATATTAATTCTAGCTAAATACTTTAAAGAATAGATATATTAAAAGTTTAATAAGTTTATAAATAAGTATACTAAATAGTACTACCTATTAATACTATATATAAGCTTATAAGCTTTAAGGTAGTATTAGGTTTAAAATATAGCTATTATATAGGGGTAGATTTTTCTATATAAGATGTGTTATATATCCCTATTTCTATAGTTATTATTTTATTCTATTTTAGAATATATATTATATAGTTGCCTTTATTATTATATATACTTAGTAAACCTAGAATATTATCTTTATTATATAATAACTCTTATCTATAGATAACTTTAATATAAATACCTATACTAGTTTATAAACGACTTTAATATAAATGCCTAGGCTAGTCTATAAATAACTTTAATATAAATACCTAGGCTAGTCTATAAATAACTTTAATATAAACGCCTAGGCTAATATAAAGGCCTAGGCTTA
>NW_006271972.1:4416291-4418447 GCF_000225605.1 Cordyceps militaris CM01 | reverse complement strand
CGACTTTAAGTTTATCTACTAGTAGATAACTTTAGCTTTAATACCTAAGTTTGTCTACTAGTAGATAACTTTAGTTTAAAAAAAACCCATTTTTTTCTAACCCTTTACCCTAACTACTAGTATGGTTTAGCTACTATTATCTAGGGCTAGATGCCCTATTTCTTATCTTAAATCCCTTGATTCTATATACTAGTAGGTGCTTCCTATTAAGCGACCTAAGGCGTAGTCTATAGTAATCTCTTACCTTATTAAGAAGGAGGTATACTAGTAGGGTGCTTAACTCTTACTATAGGATAGTAACTAGTGTAGTTTTCTAGGCTAGGGTATATCCTCTTATAGCTAGGGTTATACACTTCTATATCTTATTTAGTTATTTAAGGAGTCCTATATAGACTTACTTAGAAGTCCTATCTTAGTTCTTATTATATAATAGCTTTAATCTACTAGTATACTATAGTTCCGCCCTAAAAAGGAGCTTTAGGATTACTATTATATAAATAGCCTACCTTATGAATATAGGTAGGACGTCCTAGAGTACCTAGCTAAGCCTATAGATATGTCTTATAAGTATTCTAGCCTTTTTACTTTATTACTTAATATATATCTTAAAGGGTAGGGAGGAGTCTAGGTATACTTTAAGCCACTTTATTTCTCTTCTAATAGGCACTATATATTTACTATAGTAGAGGGTATCTATACTTTCTTCCCTTTTTTATAAGAAAAGAATAGCTTCTATTTTAAAGGGGTTAAGGGTTACTCTACTATCCCTAGCTACCTTTATTATACTATTAAGTTTCTCTTAGGCTCTAACTATAAGGTCTTATTAATTCTATCCTATAATAAGAGCCCCCCTATTATCTATATAGCTATAGCGGTAGGCTCCCTTATATAGGTACCCTATACTAAGAAGAAAAAGTATTAGCGAAATTAGTAAGCCCTATAGGAGATTATATACTAGCTCTACTATACTCCCTTAATAGTTATTAATTTAGACTTATACCTTCTTACCTATAAGGAAAGAACCTATCTAGGAGATACTATTAGCTACCTATCCTTATTATCTAGGTGTAAGAAGTACTTAGTAAAGTTAGACTATATTAAAGGCCTTTAAATATTAAAGCTAAATAAGATTATATCTTCTTTACCTATTAAAGCTAGTTTAATATTATATATTAATACCTTTACTATATTAGTTAAGGATTATTTTAAGAAGGTGCCTATAAGTATTAAAGGGAGGATCTTATATTAAAGGTATACCTAGGCTATTTATCTAGCTAGTAATCCTTTAATACCTTTACCTAGGTATAATAGGAGGAAGATTAGCTACTACCCCTTAACTAGTCTATTATCTTTATTTAGTTTTAAGAGTATTACTATATTAGCTTATTAGGTAGTAGCCTATTATTACTATATTAGCTTATTAAGTAGTAGCCTATTATTAGGTAACTATAGAAGAGCTTAGTAATAGGTTCTTATAGTACTAGCTATATAGCCTAGAGTATCTTTACTATAATTCTATTTACCCCTAGTAAGGTATTACCTATTAAGATTAGGGCGTCCTAGATCTCTTCTATTAGGATTTTATCTTTCTATAGTATTAATTATTTTATATATATTAGTATATTTTCTAGTATATCTTCTTCTTATAACCTCCTTTCTAGTAAAGCCTTTTAAAAGTATTCTACTTATTCTTTTAGCTTAAAGTAGATTACCTTTTTATATTCTATTAGGAGTAATTAGAACTATAATATCGATTTATACTAGTTTATTACCCTATATAATACCTTATTATCCTTAATACTATTAACTAATTTTCTATTAAATGTTACCTTTACCTTTCTTACTATTTAATAGAATTCCTTCTTTAATTCTTTAGTAGCCACTAAGGCCCTCTATATCTCCTTTACTATCTAATAGTAGGGGCTTTAATATTCTTTATTTTACTATACCTTTTCTTTCTTATTTTAGTAGGGTTCTATATACTTTTAATACTAAGTCTAACTAAAGGCTTTTATATCTAGCTTTTCTATAGTTAAAGTATATCTTTTAGGCTATATATACTTATAGGTTATACTATTATTAGTATATATTATATAGGTAGATTTTAATAAGTAGTTTTATTAACCTTATTAGTTAGCTATTAAAGACTTAGAAGT
>NW_006271972.1:4414868-4416191 GCF_000225605.1 Cordyceps militaris CM01 | reverse complement strand
TATATTTTCTTACTATTACTACTACTACCCTAGGCTAGAGGAATAAGATACCTTTATACTAAGTTATTACTACTAAGGCTAGCGCTACTATTACTAATTCTTCTATATAGCTCTAAATAAGTAAGTTTAAAGGTAAGATTAAGTCTATACTACTATACTACTTAATAAGCTCCTTATATATAGTTATAATAGATAATATAGGTAATATATATAATATATATAATAAGGGTAATTAACTAGAGTAAGATAAAGGCTATACCTTTAAAGCATCCTTATATACTTATTACTATTACTACTACCCTAGGCTAGAGGAATAAGATACCCTTATACTAAGTTACTATTACTAAGGCTAATACTATTATTACTAATTCTTCTATATAGCTCTAGATAAGTAAGTTTAAAGGTAAGATTAAGTCTATATTACTATACTACTTAATAGGCTCTCTATATATAGTTATAATAGGTAATATAGGTAATATATATAATAAAGATAATATAGGCAATATATATAATAAAGGCAATTAACTAGAGGGAGATAGAGGCTATACCCTTAAAGTAGCCCTATATACTTACTATTACTACTACTACCCTAGGCTAGAGGAATAAGATACCTTTATACTAAGTTACTACTACTAAGGCTAGCGCTACTATTACTAATTCTTCTATATAGCTTTAGATAAGTAAGTTTAAGGGTAAGATTAAGTCTATACTACTATACTATTTAATAGGCTCCTTATATATAGTTATAATAAATAATATAGGCAATATAGGTAATATAGGTAATAAAGGTAATTAACTAGCGTTTACTACTACTACCACTACCCTAGGCTAGAGGAAGAAGACCTAATAAAGAGGACTCTAAGTTAATAAATAACTAAAGCGAGATAGAGGCTATACCCTTAAAGCAGCCCTATATACTTACTAAAGAAGACCTAATAAAGAGGACTCTAAGTTAATAAATAACTAGAGTAAGATAGAGGCTATACCCTTAAAGTGGCTTTATATACTTACTACTACTACTACTACCTTAGGCTAGAGGAATAAGACGCCTTTATATTAAGTTACTATTACTAGGGCTAGCGCTACTATTACTAATTCTTCTATATAGCTCTAGATAAGCGAGTTTAAAAGTAAGATTAAGTCTATATTACTATACTACTTAATAGGCTCCTTATATATAGTTATAATAGGTAATATAGGTAATATAGGTAATAAGGATAATATAGGTAATATAAGCAATAAGGGTAATTAGGGCGATCTAACTAATATACTATTAATATTAACTAATATACCTATCTAAGCCCTTAGTATTAATATACTACT
>NW_006271972.1:4412793-4414768 GCF_000225605.1 Cordyceps militaris CM01 | reverse complement strand
TTATCTTATATATCTTTATTATCTTATATATCTTTATTATAATTAATAGGGTATATATAGAATAAAAGGTAAAGTTATATATTATATAAGTTCTATCTAGTTATAAAGTATAGATATATATATTTATTATAGGTAGGGAATATCTTAATATAAGGTATTCTCTAGGAATAGAATAAAGTAATACTTATTAAAGATAGAGCTACTACCTACTAAGGGGGGCTTACTCTTATTAATTTCCTTACTTTCCTATTTAGATAGGGACACTTTTTACTTTTATTCTATTTCTAGGCTAGGAAGTATACTTATAATACTAGTGGCTTAGGCATACTAACTTTATATAGGATATATTTTAGCTTTTATATAGTTTTTATCTCTTTTAAAAGTATACTATTTAATTTCTAGTATATTATTAAAGTTATTAAGGTATAGGGTAGGCATTCTTTTTAGTATAGGGTAGCTACTTATAGCGCTTCTAGGCACCTTATAGTTATTATAGGTAGTTATTATTTAGTATATATTTAGCTAGCTTATATATATATTAGTTAGTATAGGCTATTAAGCTTGACTTTTCCTTTTAGATACCCTATTATATAGCTCTGCTTAAATATACTCCTATAGCTTCGTTATTTTTACTATACTAGGATAGACCTTATCTAAGAAGCCTCTATAGATATACTTATATCTACCTAGTATTAAGATTAAATACACTCCTATGTCTTCTCGCTACTACTACTACTACTCTAGGCTAGAGGAATAAGACACCCTTATACTAAGTTACTACTACTAGGGCTAGTACTACTATTACTAATTCTTCTATATAGCTCTAGATAAGTAAGTTTAAAGGTAAGATTAAGTCTATACTATTATACTACTTAATAGGCTCCTTATATATAGTTATAATAGATAATATAAGTAATATATATAATATATATAATAAGGGTAATTAACTAAAGTAAGATAGAGGCTATACTCTTAAAGTGTCCTTATATGCTTACTACTACTACTACTACCCTAGGCTAAAGGAATAAGACGCCTTTATACTAAGTTACTATTACTAAGGCTAGCGCTATTATTACTAATTCTTTTATATAGCTCTAGATAAATAAGTTTAAGGGTAAGATTAAGTCTATACTACTATACTACTTAATAAGCTCTCTATATATAGTTATAATAGGTAATATAGGTAATATATATAATAAGGATAATATAGGTAATATACACAATAAAGGCGATTAATTAGAGGGAGATAGAGGCTACGCCCTTAAAGTAGCCCTATATACTTACTACTACTACTACTACCCTAGGCTAGAGGAATAAGATGCTTTTATACTAAGTTATTACTACTAGGGCTAGCGCTACTATTACTAATTCTTCTATATAGCTCTAGATAAGTAAGTTTAAGGGTAAGATTAAGTCTATACTACTATACTACTTAATAGGCTCCCTATATATAGTTATAATAGATAATATAAGTAATATAGGTAATATAGGCAATAAAGGTAATTAACTAGTGTTTACTACTACTATTACTACCTTAGGCTAGAGGAAGAAGACCTAATAAAGAGGACTCTAAGTTAATAAATAACTAGAGTAAGATAGAGGCTATACCCTTAAAGTAGCCCTATATACTTACTAAAGAAGACCTAATAAAGAGGACTCTAAGTTAATAAATAACTAGAGTAAGATAGAGGCTACACCCTTAAAGCGGCCTTATATACTTACTACTACTACTACTACCTTAGGCTAGAGGAATAAGACACCCTTATGCTAAGTTACTACTATTAGGGCTAATACTATTATTACTAATTCTTCTATATAGCTCTAGATAAGTAAGTTTAAGGGTAAGATTAAGTTTATATTATTATACTATTTAATAGGCTCTCTATATATAGTTATAATAGGTAATATAGGTAATATAGGCAATAAGGATAATATAGGCGATATAGGCGATAAAGGCGATTAGGGTAATCTAATT
>NW_006271972.1:4402495-4412693 GCF_000225605.1 Cordyceps militaris CM01 | reverse complement strand
AGTATTAATATACTTAAAAACTTACCCTAATAAATACTAGATATCTAGTATATACTATTAATATTAACTAATACGCCTATCTAAGCCCCTAGTATTAATATACTACTAGACTATACTATTTACTAGTAAATACTTATCCTAATAAATATAAAACTACTAGTAGTTATAGTCCTAGTTACTACTAGAGCCTTCTAGGCTAGTTCTATTATATTTAACTAGGTCTTTACTATATAAGGCTTTAATAATAGGATAATCCTTATTATACTATTTTATTATTTATATTAAGGAAATCTTAATTAAGTTAATTATAAAGTAATAGCTAAAGTACTCCTACTAGAAACTACTATTAAGAGGTTTTAAATAGCTACTAATCTACTTAGAACTAGGGTACCTTATAAGAAAGGATATACCTTTACTAAGTATATTAAAAATAAGGTAAATTGTTATTTTTTAAAGGCTAGGATCTACTAAATTTCCTTATTTTATAAAATAATACTATAACACTAGCTAGCTAGCTAGCTAGTATATATACTATATAATATATTAAAGGGGTACTAGAGAGAGGGTAAGAGTATTAGTAAGAGCGCTAGTAAGAGTACTAGTAAGAGTAGGCTATAGTAGCTATAAGCTATAGCTAGTACTATAGATAAAGCTTTTATAATAATTTTATAGCTTTAGTAGCTACTTATATAGTAAAAGAAGGTCTTCCTCTAGTTATAGCTTAATACCTCTTCCCTCTCTATTTATATACCTTATAGTGCCTAGGAGCTAGTTATTAATAGGGTATTACTTTATTTTAGTAATAGGTTAGTATAGTGTGCTATAATGTCTACCTATAGTATATAAACTAAACTTCTTTACCTTTTCTATTATATAGAGTATACCCTATTTATCCTTATTCTCTAGGAATATATTAAGGTATAGAACCTAGAGTATATAGGTAATTATAACTACTATTAAGAGCCTAGGTTATTTCTACCTTAGGAAAGCCTTAAACTATAGTATCTCTTTACTTATTTATAGTATAGCTAAGCTTATAGCTATTATCTATATAAGTATTAATATAAGAGTACCTCTTAGGTTATCTTTAGTAACTAATTATATAAGGTAGTCTTAGGTAACCTAGAAGTGGTTTATAATAGCTTTATTACTTATAAAGTTCTTATAATACTTAATAAACCTATTAGATATAGATTTAAATACTATTTTAAGGGGTACTAAGCTTTTAAAGTTAATTACTTAGTAATAGGCCTTTTTAGGATTCTTATCCTCTTATTTTATATATATCTTATCCTTAATAGCCTCTTACTAGAGACTATTATATAGAGTAGTAATAAGCTACTTTATTTATACTAGGCTAATAAGCTATAGGAGAGCCTCTTATACTACCTAGTACTAATACTATAGGGTTAGCTTATATAGAATTATAAGGTAGTATTATATACTACTTATTAAATAGTATACTTAATTCTTATACTATAAGGATAGAGCTAAGCTATTATACCTAGTATAAGTTCTCCTTAGGTAATATATTATTAGGTACCCTATATAGTAGTAGATATAGAAAGTATTTTATATATAACCTTATTAATAAAGAGGGTATATAGTAATATAGTAGCTAAGCTAGTATAGCTAATAGTAATAGATAGAAGGTAAGCTAAATAGTATATTAAGTTAGGTAGGAAGGATAGTAAAGGAGGACCCTACTATATATATAGTGTTTTAACTAATGCCTTAAAGACTATATACCTTATTATAATCCTAACCTTAACTAAATTAGTTAGGGTTAAAAGAATAGATAGATTAATAGGGTACCCTAGGTAGTAATTTTAAAGTAGATAATAGAAGTAGTCTCCCTTACTATATAGTTAGGGATAAAAACTTCTACTATTACTACTAAAAGGTTATATATACTTAAAGTAACTATTTATAAAGTAAAACTATTTATTAACCCTATATTCCTCTATTATTATATTTAAGATAACTATCCCTCCCTTTTACGCCCTAGAGTAGGCTATTACTTCCTTAGTAGGTCTTACTTATACGTATAATAACGCTATAGCTATAGCTCTTACTAATATAGCTAGTAATAGTATATCTAATTACCTAGTTATAGATTCTTATAAAGAAGTCCCTTTAATCTTATCTATATATAATAGTATATTATATAATAGTTATTATAAGGTTACTACTAAAGGTAGTAACTACCCTATGTTTACTATCTACGCCTATATTACTAATAATTATTATAATAAGTTAGACTAAGGTGCTACTTAGCTAGGTTAAGATAATACTTTTAACCTTAAGAACTTTAATATCCCTAATAACCTAGCACTAGACTAGCTATACCTTAATATAAGCATAGTAAATATAGAGAGTTAATAGCTAGACTTAAGTACTAGTTAATACTTTAAAGTAAACTACTAATCTTAAGACTTTAAGTATAAAGGTATAAAAAGAAAGGCTATACTATTATAGCTAAGACCTAATATATATAATAGTATTTAAATTTATTAATAAGGTATATAGTATAAACCCTAAGCTTAATAAGGAGGGGGTAATCTTACTCTTCTTTACTAAGTATAGCCTTAACTATATAAAGAATAAGGTTAAGCCTAACTAGGAACTATTTATATACTTTACCTTCTATATTAATATACTTAATATTATTAGTAAGCCCCTTTAGACTATTTTAAAGAACTATATACTATTTAATATAATTATTATAAAGATCTATAACTAGGCCTTAAAGTACTAGTCTAAGTATATATATAATAGCCTTCCTTTTAACCTATTTAACTATACCTTCTAAATTACTACTAGCCTAAGCTAATATAACTAGTTTATTATTATAGTTTTAAAGAAGCTAGATATTAGTAAAGAAGCGGCCTTAGTATAGAAGGAGAAATACTATACTACCTATATCTAGTATAATCTAGCTAAGGCACTAGTATAATATATTATCTATATTTTTAGCTAATAAGGGCTTAGTAGAAAGGGTATAGAGGATAGCTAGAGTATTAATAATATAAAGTAGAGTATATAGTTAAATAGTAGGAAGTAGTTATAATTCTAATAGTGGTTCTATTATAGCTAGTCTATATTTATTATAGAATAGGGGTATAAAGAGTTCTAGGAGAAGTATAACCCTATATTCTATATATATAACTATAGAGGTAATATTAAAATACTAATTTTAGATAAAATACGCTAACTATAACTAGAGATAGTAGAGTTTAGTCTTAACTCTAACCCTAATAGTACTAGTAACTCTAACTTTAATAATAACTCTAACTCTAACTTTAATAATAATTTTAACTCTAATAATAATTCTAACCCTAATAATAATTCTAACTTTAATAATATTAGTAGTAACTATAAACTAGCTAGGTAATAAGTATTAACTACTAATAAACCTATCCTATTTAAACTATATACTTAAAGTAAGAGGGAATTAGCCTAATCTCTAGATATAATATAGGATATTACTAACTATACTTAAATCTCCTATACCCTTACTATTAATCTCTAATATATATAGGGTAGTATATAACTAGTTCCCCTAGCTAACTTTTAGAAGGTAGGTAAGTAGTTTAGTATTAGTATAGAAAAGGCTATACTATACCTTTTAGCGTTTAGCCTATTATATAGTAACTTTACTATAGCTATACCCTAGGAGTTTAGCTAGTCCTTAATCTATATTCTAGTAGGTAATACTAGCTATAGGAATAAGGGTAAGACTATCCTAACTATAAGTAACTATTAGGGGTATATAAGTAGGCTAAAGTATATAATATATTATAATCCTAACTATCTCCTAGCTAATAAGAGTATTACTACTATAGTACTTATGTTTAGCCTAGAGGAGCTTTAATAGCTACCCCCTTATATCTAGTATAAGTATATAACCCTACTTAAGTAGTACTATAGTAAGCTATCTCTAAATAGTAAGGATATATTAAAGCTATTTATATAAAAGCGCTAATATATATAGAATACTATTAATAGTAAATTACTAGTATATTGCCTTAAATAGGTCTTTACTATCTATACCTATAATCTTACCCCTTAGAATACTATATTCTCTATTATCCTTATACCTATTAAGTAGATAATATAGTTCTATATCTACTAGCTATAGGACGCTATCTATATACTTAACCTATTCCTTACTATAGTGTTTCCTAGTATCCTTATAGCCTTTTCCTACCTATTTAAGCTCTTATTTAAAAAGCTAAATAACTAGTATTATAATAGTTATAAGAAAGGCCTATCCTTAGTATTATATAAAACTACTACTATCTTTAACTAACTAGCTAGCTTTTACTTTATAGGTAACTATAGTATCCTACCTACTACCTTATTATAACTACTTAGTATAATAGATAGTCTTAATAAGGCTAGCTAGCTATATATAAACCTAAGCTACCTTAGCTTTTATATAGGTAAGGGTTCTTTAAATATATATAAGTAGTTATAGTCTTATTATAATAGGAAAATACTATTACTTATATATATAACTACTCTTAGCTACTACTATAGCCTAGATATTATAGTAGATAGGAGTAGCTAAGTCTAGTTTAATAAGCTAAAGATATAGTAAATTAAAGATAGCTATAAGTTAAAGGACTTTCTTAAAAACATCTTTAAAAAGGTATAAAAGCCCTAAATAATAGATTTTATAGTTAAGTAAATCTAGTAGAGAGTAGTAAAAGGTATATAGTTATAAGGCTAGACTAGGTTTAAGATTAGTAGCTAAGTAGAATATATATTAAATTTTATTATAAAGTAGTATCTTAGCCTATACCCCTTTAGCTTAGGGTAAGTACTACTATCTAGATAGACCTTTTATAATTACTATAGTATACTAATTAGGATTTATAATATAGGTAACTTAATTAAATTATTAAAACTATATATACTAAATTCTAGCTAGATATAAATAGGGTAGAACTTTCTTACTAGAACTATATAATAGCTATTATTAATACTATATAGAATAATCTAAGGTTATAAGCCTTTACTAATAAGTAATTAATATAGTTTATTCTTATTTACTAAGTATATAAGTTAACTCTTAAGACTATTATTAATAATATAGAATAGGTTTATATAGTATAATATACTATTAAGTCCTACCTTATATAGTAAATACCTTTTACTATTAAAGGCTACCTATTTACTACTATAGCTATATTACTAACTAGGCCCCCTAAGAGGCTACTAGGGGATAATAACTATATACTCTAGGTACCTACTAGTAGGAAGTGCTAGGCTATTAAAATAACTAACTATATTATAAGGAATAGTAATAAGTATCCCCCTAGGTATATTAAATATTCTTCTATTATAAGCTTTTATAAATTAGTCTTTTTCTAGACCCTATTTACTATAATCTAGGAAGGGGTAGATATTATAATAGATAGGTATTATAATAAGCTAAATATCTATTACTATTTTACCTTTATATAGAAATAAATATAGGAGTTAAAGGAGGGTATTAATACCTAGCTTATAGACTTAATATATCTATTTATAGTAATATTAGCTACCCTAAAGGATTACCTTACCCTCTAATACCTAAACTTCTAGTTTATACTTTCTAAGATACTAAAGAAAAGCCTACTATAATAGGCCTTTATATTAATATACTAGATAGTAATATACCTAGTATATATAGAATTCTCTACTAAGTTTAATAAAGAGACTTAAGATAGGGTTTTCTAGAAAATAAGTAAGAAAAGCTAACTATAAGTTAGGTATTTATATATACTAATAGAATAGGTAGATCTATTTAATATAATAGTTATAGTATATAAGTATCTTAGTTAGATTTCTATTTAAGGGGGTAAGAGGTTACTATATTATAGTAACTATAAGCTATAGTTAGTTACTAATCTTAAAAGGTAATAAGATAAACTTATATAACTACTTAGAAACCTACTAAGATTTATCTAGGCTATTTATAGTAAGAAAGATAAAGATAATACTATATAGGTAGAGTAATATAGGTCTATTATTATAAAGGTAAAGGAGGGGGGTTTAAAGTAGCTATTAGAGAATTTCCTAGTAATTATATAAAGTATATTCTTCTAAATATCTACCTTAATATAGGGACTATATCCTTACTTATATTATAGGTAGTAAGGTATAATATTCCCTATTATTATTATAGGTAAGGTATATATATAGTAATATTAGAAGAGATTCTAAAGTAGGTTATTAGGAGAATAAAACAATCTTACTACGTTTTCCTTATAATAGGAAGTAGTTAAGATACTATTATTAGATAGATTAAGGTATAGAATTAAAATTAAGAATATAAGAGCTTCCTATAGAGAAGGGATATAGGGCCTTAATTAGCCTATTATATATTAAACCCTTTTTCCCTTACTATAAGATATACTAATAAGAATAGCTTATAAGGTAGATACTATATATATTAACCCTAGTAAGACTAATAATAAAGATTTTATTTATCTATATATATTTATTCTTTATTTATAATAGACTTTACCTTTCTTTTATTACCCTTCCTCTTAGCTTATTTATCCTTAAAGACTATTACTATATACCTAGTTATAGCTTTTACTATATTTATTAGATAGCTAGTTAGTAGGCCTAGCTATTTTAGTATATATATATTTCTAGCTAGCTTACTTTATTAGGAGGTAGATATAGGCCTATATAGTATTATTACTAGTAAAGCTATTAGTCTAGAAATATTAAAGGATAAAGGGATAATTTTTATAGGGGATAAGATACTTAGTAGTAAATTATATACTATAGGCATAAAAGGTATATATAAGAAATATATAGGTATAGGAGTGGTAGGTAGGCTTTCTAAGCTTAGTGTTTTATATAGCTAATTATATATACTATTACTTTTATCTATACCTTTATCTAAGTCTATATTCCCTTCTTCTACCTTATTATACCTATCTATATTAATATACCTATCTACTAAATTATTATTATATTATTTAGGTTTAAATATAGCTATATTACTTTTAGTAAAGTATATTAGGTTAATATAGCTAGGTTATAGGAGGCTTATCTAGTAGTTATAATACTTATTATTATCTTTAGTATTCTTTTAAAGCTATATAGTAAGTAAGGCCTTAAAGTATAGACTCTATAGTTTATAGGTAATTAGGTAACTATATAGCCTAGCTTAGTTATAGAGATAGTTAAGAAGGTGCTTTATAAAATCTTAATATACTCTTTCTTCCTAGCTACCTTAATCTAGATAATATTCCTCTAATAAGGTATTAATATCCTACTATACCTTAGCTATTAGGATATATTCTTTTATAATTTATAATAGCCCTTTTTAAGGCGATCTAGGGGTAAAACGCTAATAATAAGTATTAATATTAATAGTACTAGGTATTAGCTTTTTTAGGTAGGGCTATATATCTAGATCCTATAGGGTAGTAATATAAAGTAAAGTATATTTAAGAACTTTATACTATAGAAGTATACTAGCTATTTTAACTAAGCTATATTCCTTATCTAGATAAAAAGGTTAAATATTAAGTTTTATAGTATAGCTATTAATAAACTATTATATTATATAGTATAGACTATATACTAGGGATTCCTTAATCCTAGGCTTTTAATTATTACTTCTATTATAAACTTAATTATTTAAAGTACCTATCTATTAGGTTATAGCTATTATAACTTACTAAAGTATATATAGTTACTTTTAGTTTAGTTTTATTATTAATACTAAGTTAAGAAATAGTAGGTTAGGGTTCTTAGTAAGTTTAATATATATATTATAGAACTCTTTATTAGTTAGGGGTAGTAATAACTTTTAAGATTAAATTGTCTTTTATTAGATATTATTTACTTTAGATTTTAGGTAGAATAGTTTTTATATATATATATTACGGTCTAGGTCTTATTATGGGATAGTAGTAAGGAGCTCTTAATCTTATAGTAGGATATTTATTATCCTATTAAGTATATATAGTATAGTAAAGACATGGCGAAATTAGGTAAAGAAAAACTACTAATTATTAGTATTATACTAAATATCCTAATTATAATAGCTATATTATAGCTATATAAAATATATATATATTAGGGTTATAATATACCTTATTAACTCTTTAAGTAATTATCTTAACCTATTAGGGTATATTAAATAACTACCTACCTAGTACTATTCTATACTACTTAGTTATGATATTATACTAATATTTATTTCCCTATATAGTTACTAGCTACTTTAGCTTATACTTATCTTACTAACTAAGATCTAGCTTTATAGCTATTATCTCTAATATTACTAAGTAGTTATCCTTAAATCTAAGTAGTTTACTTTTTAATATAGTAATAGCTTATATCTATATATTATTATATATATTAGGTTTACTAATCTAGCTATAGTTTATTTAGATTTAATAGTCTTATTAGTCTAATAGTGACTCTAGAGTATAATTATTAGCTTCTATTCTATATAGGTAATATAGCTTATATATACTATAGACTATAATAAACTATAGGTAAATATCTTATATATCTACTATAGGTTATCCTTCTCTTAATACTATACTTTAGCCTACTCTATAAATACTAGTAGGTAATATTAACTATTAATAATCTTAAGCTTAATATTACTATTAACCTTAGACTAGTTACTAAAGTTATATAGCTCTTAGGATTATACCCCTCTCCTTAGGTTAATATATATATATATCTTCTCTAGATCTATAGTAGAATAAACTACTTATATATAGTTAGGGGTAACTATATAGTTTAGTCTATAGTTCTTAATAAAAGCTTTTATTAATATCTTAATATACTAGGGGTTAGTAGGATAGTTTTTACTATTCTTTTATTTTATAATAAGGGTATATACTAGTATATAAGCTATTATATTATACTATAGGGGTGGCTTTAGAAGCTCTTAGGGTGTTTCCTTTACTCTCTTAGTTTAGCTACTCTTACTTAGAGTAGCTTTCTTTTTATATATAGCTCTTACTATACTCTATACTACTAGTATAATATTAAAGTATTAAAGTATATAGGTAAACTAATTATAGTATATAGCTATATAGTTCTTATAGAATAAGCTTATAATAAATAATCCTATCTACCTATCTACTTATAATACTAATAAATAGTTTTCTAACCTAGTTACTTTTAAAATATTTTACCTTTAAAAAAGATAGTAGTTAAGTATTTATTACTACTATATAAAGAATATCTCTTATTTTTCTAGTATACTCTTTAATATATAGATCTTATTCTACTAAGTAATATATTAGAATAGAACTAGCCTAGACTACTCTTATAATACTAATACTATTACTCCTATTTATAATATAGCTAAAACCTTAATACTATAAAATAAAGTAAAAAGTATATAATAACTATACTAATAACTTATTCCTTAATTATATATACTATTCTTATTACTATATACTATTCCTAACTTAGCTAGTAATATATACTATAAATATAGGGTAGGGAGGTTTATAAGCCTAGTAATATTATTATATAACTATTTAAAGTAGGTATTTAGAATTAAATCTAAAAGTATAGTAAAGATATAAGAATTATTTAGACCTTAAAAAGTTAATATTATACTAGCTTAAATTTACTAATAAAAAAGGGGGAAATAAGGATATCTAAAAAATAGAGCCTTTATTACCCCCCTAGAAAAGAATATTACCTCCTTAGTATTTAGTTTCTTTACTACCTTTAATATAATATTATTAGTATATTAATTCTAACTAAATACTTTAAAAAATAAATATATTAAAAGTTTAATAAGTTTATAGATAAGTATACTAAATAATACTACTTATTAGTACTATATATAAGCTTATAAGCTTTAAGGTAGTATTAGGTTTAAAATATAGCTATTATATAGGGGTAGATTTTTCTATATAAGATATATTATATATCTTTATTTCTATAGTTATTATTTTATTCTATTTTAGAATATATATTATATAATTACCTTTATTATTATATATACTTAGTAAACCTAGAATACTATCTTTATTATATAATAACTCTTATCTATAGATAACTTTAATATAAATACTTATACTAGTTTATAGATAACTTTAATATAAATACCTAGGCTAGTTTATAAATAACTTTAATATAAATACCTAGGCTAATCTATAAATAACTTTAATATAAATACCTAAGCTAATATAAAGGCCTAGGCTTA
>NW_006271972.1:4399946-4402395 GCF_000225605.1 Cordyceps militaris CM01 | reverse complement strand
TTTATCTACTAGTAGATAACTTTAGCTTAACTTAAGTTTATTTATTAGTAGATAACTTTAGCTTAACTTAGGCTTATTTACTAGTAGATAACTTTAAGTTTATTTATTAGTAGATAACTTTAGTTTAAAAAAAACCTATTTTTTCTAACCCTTTACCCTAACTACTAGTATGGTTTAGTTACTATTATAGTATAACTACTTACCTAAATATATATATTAGTAATATAATAAAACTATAAGTATCCCCTAATATATATAGGTATAACTAAGGTTTAAGGTCTCTTAAAAGATATATCTATAGATATTAGCTTAGTAGTAAAGGAAAGATTAACTTATAGTAATATCTAAGTATAGTAGTTATTATCTTAAGAAGTAGGTTAATTAGAATTAAAGCTACTAGTAATAAAGGTAGGTATTAGGTAGTTATAAACCCTTTTATACCTAGTGTTAGGAGGGTCTATAACCTATCCTTATCTAATTCTAGGTCCTAGCTCTTATTTAATATAAATAGACTAGACTCCTCCCTAGCTAGAGTATTAATAAAGTTCCTACCCTCTTACCCTTCTAGGCTATTACCCTTTTATACTTTATATATAGTTATAATATTAACCCTATTATCTATATCTTATATAGTATAATCTTTACTAGTATATATACTTATACTATTAATATAGCTTATATTATCTATTATATTATCTATTATTATATTCTTATTTAGTAAGGTATCTTAGTTAGTCTATATAGTATTAAAGCTGTTTTTTATTAGATTAGCTATTAGGTTGCCTTTAGGAAGTAGTATAATATAAGCTTAACTATTAAGCTAGTTTACTTTATAGATATACTATTATTAATATATAATATATTAGTAAGTATAGTATTATTATATATATAGATTTAATAGGGCTATATATACTACTAGCTATATAGTTTATTTTATTACTAGGATTAATAAGCTTAGTCTATAAATAGATACCTTCTTAGGTATAGGTTATATTAGGATAGATAGTAAAATACTAAGGATTTTTTTTAGGTTACTAGCTATTACTAATAGGTCTATACTATATATATTAGATATAGTTAAAGTAGTATTTTATTACTTATATAGAGTATAATAGGATATTATTACTTAGTTAGTAGAATCTAATAGTATTACTTATATACTATCTTTATTCTTTTAAACTAGGCCTATTAGTTATAAAGTTATATTAGTATAGTATTATATATATATTTAGTTACTTTAAGGTTTAACTAACCTTTATTTATATCTAAAATAGCTTTTAGAGTATAGTTAATTAATAGTTAATTATAGTAGATTAATACTAGATTATTAGCTTATAGAGTATATACTTAGGGTTTAATATTAGTAATTACTTCTTTCTATATTATAAGGTCTTATACTTAGGTTTTAATATTAGTAATTACTTCTTCTTATACTATAAGATCTTATATAATATAAATATTTAAGTTAAAGGCTACCTTTACTATAGTTTATTACTATTAGTGTTAGTAGTAGAACTATAAGTAAAGTTATTTTTACTCTTAATACTCTTCTTACTCCTTCTCTATAAGCTATAGCTTATAATAACTTATTACTTTAAAATTTTAGTTTAAGTAATAGTTATTTTATAGAATTTTATAAATAGTATCTTTATTATTCTTTAGTAGAAGTATTACTTAGGAGGTATTAGAAATACTTACTTACTCTACCTTTTATTTTTTATTACTATTAATACTAGTTATTATACTATTTAATAATAACTTTACTTCTTTATTTATTTAATTATAATTAACTAAAGCTAATATTTTAGTAGGGATTTAACTAAGTATATTATTTAATAAGTATTAATATAGTACTATATAGGGTTCTAACTAGTTTTATTTTAGTCTTTAATTAGTTACCTTATCTATACTATAGGGTATAGGTAGGGGTAGTATAATACTATAATTAATACTATAACTATAGTTATTATCCTTCTTATCTATTTATAAGACTACTTTAGCTTTAACTTAAGTATAGTAATAATAATATAGGATTTATAACTTAATAATAAGTATATATATAGACTAAAATATTTATTCTTAATAAAGAAGCTATATAATATCCTTTTATATTTATTTATTAACTTTTTATTATATATATTGCTTATATAGTATTACTATATATACTTATAAATTCGCCTTTATTAGCTAGTTTACTTTTTTTTCTACTAAGTTAACCTCTTTTTATAGTTAGTCTATTAAACCTAAGCCTAAACCTCTTTCTAATCTAAGCTTAACCCTAAGCTTAACCCTAAGCTTAACTTAGGTTTATTTACTAGTAAATAACTTTAGCTTTAATACCTAAGTTTATTTACTAGTAAATAACTTTAAGTTTATTTACTAATAAATAACTTTAGTTTAACTTAGGCTTATTTACTAATAAATAACTTTAGCTTTAATATCTAAGTTT
>NW_006271972.1:4221227-4399846 GCF_000225605.1 Cordyceps militaris CM01 | reverse complement strand
ACTAATAAATAACTTTAACTTTAATACCTAAGTTTATTTATTAATAAATAATTTTAATTTAATTTAAGTTTATTTATTAGTAAATAACTTTAAGTTTATTTATTAATAAATAACTTTAGCTTAACTTAAGCTTATTTACTAATAAATAACTTTAGCTTTAATACCTAAGTTTATTTATTAGTAAATAATTTTAAGTTTAATATTTAAGTTTATTTACTAGTAAATAACTTTAGTTTAAAAAAACCCTATTTTTTCTAACCCTTTACCCTAACTACTAGTATAGTTTAGCTACTATTATTATATAATATAGTATAGGGTGGAGTATGTATAGAGTATAAATATACTGCGCCCTAGAATAGGGGCAGTTCTAGCCACTTAAGTTCCGGCCTGGCCAAGTGTGAACATATGCAGATGCATAAGGCTGCTCCCAGCAGGCCGTAGGTGCCCAAGTGGGCGCGTGATAAGGGGAGACATAACAACACAGCATTTAAGCAGTAAATTGGCTTCTGCAAGTATTGTTTGAATTCTTTTTTAGTGGATTATATTATGCAGTTATCCTTGTCTAGTCTGTTTAGTACGCAATGTCCACGTTTTGTTGTTAACCCCGTTACACATTATCTCCAATTCCCAACGGGCATGGACGTACGGAACCTAACTAAGTTAGTTACCACGTAATATTGGAACTTTTGCGCTGAAACTAGCCAGGTTGGGCATCCGGGGCTTGACCTACATAGTGGGAGATGCTCCGCTAATGACAACGTGGAGAGGGGAGGGAGCATGTGAGTTTCGGATGCGCCCGATTGGCTACCCGGTTGATCTTGTTTGCTTAATTTTAGCGCATAGCCTCACTGGCAATGTCTTCCTAGCCCCTCTCCGCAGTGGCAGCGGTGCCTGTTCCCTTGGAGATACGCCGCTGCTACTATATCAACATCAACGGCTGCCACCTGCTTTTGTTCCTGTTCATCTCTTCTCTCGTCGTTTCTTCCAGTCCCTTATACATGCGAGCAGTCATTTTCAAAACATCAACTGCTTCAACCTTGATCAGCTGATCGTCTCCTGCCTCTACTACTGCCAGTTTCTAAGCATACTCACCAGCATCCCTCTTCAACCATCCAATATGTCTCCCGTTTTCGACGCCACTACCACTGCCAGTGAGCTCGTCACACACTACGCAGCGCAGATCAAGGGAAAAGTCATCCTCACAACCGGCGTCTCCCCAAAAGGCCTCGGCGCCAACTTTGTCCTGGCCATTGCCAAAGCCCAACCGTCGCTCCTAATCCTCGCAGCGCGCAACCCATCCAAGGCTGACCAGACGGCTCGCGACATCGAGGCTGCCAGCCCCGATGTCAAGACCAAGATTGTCGAGCTGCATAATGACTCACTCGCCTCAGCCCGCGCAGCGGCAACTACTGTGCTCTCATGGGCCGACGTCCCCAGCATCGACGTCCTAGTGAACAATGCCGGCATCATGGCTTCCGACTACAAGCTGTCTTCCGATAAAATTGAGAGTCAGTTTGCTACCAACCACGTTGGTCACTTTCTCTTTACGAACCTCATCATGGAAAAACTGCTCGCGGCGGAATCTCCTCGTGTTGTCAACGTGAGCAGCGACGGCCACCGCCTTAGTCACATCCGCTGGGACGACTATAACTTTGATGTAAGTGCTCGTTCTATGCACATCGACAACGATGCTGTCTAACTGAAGCAGAATGGCAAGACGTACAACAGGTGGACCGCATATGGCCAGTCCAAGACTGCCAACATACTCTTCTCCAGGTCCCTTGCCGAGAAGCTGAGCAGCAAGGGCCTTCTGTCCCACAGCCTGCACCCAGGTGTTATCAGCACCCATCTCGGCGACCATCTAGTTGAGTTTGATAGCCTAAGTACGTACAACGCACAACCCTGGAAATCGCCCTCGAAAGACGAACGCTAATGACACCGCAGAGGATGCTGACCGCAGTCTCGGAAACAAGGAGGGCTGGGAAGATTTTAAGTGGAAGACACCTGACCAGGGTGCCGCTACCCATGTTTTCGCTGCCTTTGAGCCGTCGTTGAAGGGTAAGTTACTATAAAACCTACATTTTTAAACATTTTATTGATCTATCTATGTTCAAGACAATAACGGTACCTACCTGGAAAACTCTCGCGTAGCGGACCCCAATGTAGAAACCGTCAAGCCGTGGGCAACGAGCCCTGTTGAAGCTGAGAGGCTATGGAAATTAAGCGAGAAGCTGGTTGGACAGGAATTCAGTTACTAGGATAATTAGCTGGAAAATACTACTTTACATTGTATAGGTAGTATTGCAATCAGTAACTACGCTCTATATTCCCAGTCGCGAGTGCCGCCTTCCCACCCTTTCCCCCCCCCCTAGACTCAGTTTTTATAAAGCACCAGGTCTCCGAGCCAGCTCAAGAGTAGGCAGGCGCTTCCAGGCCCAAAAATGAGACAGCACAAGAAAGACCCAGCCAACAGTTTGGCCCAGCCTAAGTCCCCTGGCAACAGGTGCCAATTGACGCACCCGCAGCAGCAAAACCAGCAGGACAGTGCCGTAGCCGAACACCTGATCCCACAGCATAAAACTGCGAGTACCATCTCCGACAGTCCTGACAACTTCAATAGCCATTGGTGGTACGAACACCCTGCGAGGGTGTAGGGTATGCATGAGGCCAGGGTTGAAGAGAGCCGGGAACAAGCGCGTCGATACCGTAACTGCCAAAATAGCCACGTGCGAGTAAGTGCTGACCACGAAAGATATACCATAAGCTACACTCATTGCCGTGATATGCTGACGGTGCTGGCCATCTAAGCTGGCACTCTTGCGCGCAGCTGGTGGAGACTTGGGTGCATACGCGCGGAGCGCTAGCAACAGCACAAGGACCCATAGGGGAAAGACGTTCCAGACGACCAGTGTGGCCTGTTTGAGGTTATATGAAAGCATTTCTGGGGTAGGAAAGGTCATCAAAATTGCCGGTCCCGCATATCCTATAAAAAGGGCTGCGAGGATAGAAATAGCGACATTGGCAGGCACCAGAGATGACCGCTTGAGAGCCGCCAGTGAGGGACTGGCTGCAAAATCTGCGGAAGATGCGAGATGCCATACTGCCCAGAAGGGTCCAGCACATCCGATACCAGTCATCTGGAACATTGCCACCCAGAATGTCGTCCTTGGATGGGCAATTAGCTTTCGTGAAATATTATGCTCGCCGCAACGAAGACTTACATCAATACGCTGGAGCCCACCCCAGCACGGCTACTCTCAAAGTAAAACACTGCCAGCATAGAAAACAGCTGGCCAAGAAAATAAAGTCCTATGGCGGACGAAGTGGGGTGCGAGACATCGGCCACTTCCCAAAAGAAGACGACAAGGATGCGCAACAGGTACAATGGGGAAGATCCCGGTAAACGAAGCCTGGAGGTGGGCGTGCGTGCGTGGAAACTGATAAACGTCTGGCCCATGCAGCGCTGTCAAGAGGTTTCCGAGAGTGCCGTCTAGGACAGATCGGCCCCATAGCTGCACAGTGCCCAGAAGGCTCAAGGTGTAAAAAACTAATCTGGCAATTGAGAGTGACATCGTTTGTGTCTCCATACAGCTACTTGTTTGCCAACTTCAACTTTCGATGAGAAACCGAACATGAAATATCCTGACATGAGCTATTATTCTTTGTCTCCCCCCTGAATGACTTACGTTCCCGGCTCTCTAGTTATCCCAGGCTGTATAATTTCAAAGTGGGCATGGGCCGCCTCTCGGGCGGCTTTCCCATTGTCTAAGTGGCCGCCTGATTCACCTCGGGCAACTTGCCCGAGCGAATGAAAGAGTCGGGGAACCCCGGAGAAGCGGAGCACCATGCTCAGCCCAACGCAATTACTGAGCTAGCCAAGCCTTATTACCATCTAGGAGCTGCGACGGAAAGGCCGCTGGTCAGTCGACGTCTTACTGGATAGGGGCATGCCCATTTGTCTTACATGGCTTTGAAGAGTAGAAAGTAAACAACAGCTAGTGCGAAGCGAAAAGAGCAGGGGCTATAAGAATAGGCATATTTATATGGACGCAGTGCTCGTTTTGTTTTCATCTCGTATTGGAGTGATACTCAATTTTCTCCTTGCTGCACCTCAAAATCATGTCCGCAACGTGCCGTTCCGTGCGGTGGTTCGCAGGGGTTACCCTTAGCCTCGCTGCCGCTGCCTTTGCAGAGACTATCGGCGCGAAAATCAATGGCGAAGGCATAACCGAAATCTTTGGAAACTCGTTTGGCATGCCTGGCACTGACATCACATATGACTACATTGTCGTTGGTGGTGGCACGGCCGGCAACACCATCGCCGCGCGTCTGGCTTTAGATCCCGCCAACTACACGGTTGGCCTGATCGAGGCGGGCACCTTTTACGAGATAGCCAGCAGCAACAGGACCCAGGTCCCTGGATACAACTTTGCGGCGGCGAATCCGACAAACGTCGGCACGCTCAACTCCCTGACAGCCGTTCAGATCAATACAGAGCCCATTGCCGTAAGTAGCCTTTGTCATGCTATAGCACTGGTTGTTGACTTGCTCGTTTAGGGATACAACGGTCGCAAAGTTGGTTACACTCAAGGCCTGACCTTTGGTGGCGCGTACGTTTCTGTCTTTTTTCATGCACAAAACTCATAAAAACTGACCGTTGCAAGCACCGCTGCCAACTACGGCGGCTACTCTCGCTCCACAATCGGCGCCCATGACCTATGGGCAAAAGAAGTCAAGGATGACTACTGGTCCTGGGACAATGTCTACCCCTTTTACAAAAAGAGTTGCACATTCACCGAGCCCGACTACACCAAGATAGACCCCAAGTACAACATCACCTATGACCCCTCCGCCTTTGACGCTTCGGGCGGCCCGCTCCACGTGTCGTACGGGAATCACGTTGGCGAATCTATGCTCGGTATTGGCGCCTCGTTGGAATCACAGGGGCTGGAACACATTGACGGCTTCAACAGCGGAAAGCTCCTCGGCTACGGCGCGATTACCTCGAACGTGGACCCCGAGACGGTGACGCGCAGTTCCTCGGAGACATCCTTCTTGCAGGCAGGCGTGAAGAGCGGCCGCCTTTACATATATCCCAACACCGTCGCCAAGCGCATCTTGTTTGACGGAGACAAAAAGGCTACAGCAGTTGAAGTTCAGAGCAGCTCGAAGATCCAAAACTTGAAGTGGAGTCTCTCCGCTAAGAATGAGGTCATTGTTACCGCCGGGTTGGTATGTACTTGACCGTTCTAAGGTAATGTCGATGTCTAATCTTGGCACGCGGCAAAATAGTGGTACTCTCCTCAGCTCCTTATGGTTTCTGGTGTTGGCCCTTTTGAGACCCTTAAGCAGCACGGCATCAATGTTGTGGCCGATGTTCCGGGCGTTGGGCAGAACCAATGGGCAAGTCATGACTGCATGTTTAGAGTCATTCATACATACTGACAAATGTACAGGACCAACCCTTTCAGGCCCACATCTTCAAGGTCAACGTTGAGACCAACTCTCAGATTGTTGCCCACAACCCAAGCGTTCTCGCCGAAGCCGCAAACGAGTATCTCACCAAGCAGTCCGGACAACTCTCCTCGATTGGAGTCTGCCAGGCCGTTGGTAAGCCTCCAAGCGCTTGCGTATAGATAGAGCCAGTCTCCAAACCTGCATGCTAATGCCCTACAGGCTATGAGAAAATCCCCGCCCGACTCCGTCAGCGCGTACTCAGCAATGCGACCACGGCGCTCCTTGACTCCTTCCCTGCCGACTGGCCAGACATCAACTTCCTCGGTCTCGAGAGCTCCGGCATCCCCCCCAACATTGGCCCCGACGACTACTATCTTCTCATCGGTTCGACGCTTTATTCGACTGCAGCTCGTGGCAACATGACCATCAAGAGTGCCGACATGTTTGACCCGCCCGTCATCAACCCCAACTGGCTTGGCGACGAGCGCGATCTCGAGATGGCCGTGGCGTCATTCATGCGAATTCGCGAAGTGGCGTTCAACAGCACCATTGTCGAGGCCACCTGGCAGCCTGGGCCTGAGGTCGAGACCAAGGAGCAGATTGTGACCTGGCTGCGGGAGAACATGAGCTTGACTTACCACGGTGCCTGCACCAACAAGATGGGCACAGACGATGACATAATGGCTGTGGTGGACACGCGTGGCAGAGTGCGCGGCGTAAAGAACCTGCGTGTTGGTGATTCTAGCGCCTTTCCCATTCTCCCGCCCGGGTACCCCATGTCAATAACGTGTAAGTAACAGCCCCCAGTTTGCGATACCAGAGGCAACTTACTGACAAATGAGTACAGACATGTTTGCTGAAAAGATTGCACACGCGATTCTCCACAACGCGTAGCTCTGGACAAACAAAATGCTACTCTTCTAAACTAAATAGGCCTTACTACTTAATAGAAAAAAAGAGGATAGGCGGGGTTCATACTATTTACAACGGTTTGCTACAGCTAGTAGCTTTGTTGAAGTGAAATAGTGTCCATAGCGAGCAGGGCAGTTGGTGAGAGGTCCACTCTAGAGTATATTAGAAAGTATAACTAACTACTATATACTACCTAGCTATATTCTTAGTATTTCAGAATAGATAATATTAAACCCCTTATGTATAATAATAAATAGCCTTTTATTTTATATTAATAGGGGTTACTATATTAAATTGTAGGCCTTATCCTTAAATATCTCTATCGATAAACGATTGAATGATCCCTTCATCCCTGGCTTCATACAACTTCAACACCACTTGGCCATCCTCTTCAATAATGGTATTTGGCTGTACAATCTTCGATCCAGGCTCTGATTGTACTAGGGATGAGCTCTTACTCGACCACGCTGTTACGGCGACCTGCCTCCAAGCCTCGAATAGGCCATCAACGGCGCTCAACGGCTCGTAGAATTCTCTGCATGTCTTGATATCTGCTGTGCAGCGCCAAATGTGCAAACGAAGCAGCAACCGACCCAGCGAAGGCTTGCCATGCGAGAGGATCTTGGAGCGATCGACACGGACGTGCAAGTTTCCCTCGGAGTAATCAACAGTGATGGTACCGTCAGTATCCTCCAATAGGTGCCTCAGAATAGCGAATGCACCCTAGGGTAAGATTTGTTAGTGCTCTATTTCTACATCTCAATCGCCGAGTAGGGGCTTACCCTGGCGTGCTGGTCACCCCAGGACTGGTCTTCCGCATTGAACGAGGCGAGGGCGTCGATACCCTTCGTCCCGATCGTCAGGTACACATAATAGATGACTGCCATGGTGTCTTAGTAGATAATGAGAGAGGGGGTGGGTGGGGGACTAACAATCTGGGATGCTGATCTCATCCTCCAAGCCAAAGAGGCGTAGAACCTGCTCCTCATCAGCAAGATAATACGAAATCAAGTTTGCCCTACACTCTTCAACCGTTGTTGCCAGTTTGCCGAACACGCCAGTCCACGTTTGACCCAGTTTGTACCACGACTCGACAGCTTGGCCGGTGAGGGGATTTGTTGGGGGGTGGTCTTTGTCAAAGTTGTAAACGTTAGGCGCCGTTTCGCTTAGCAGTTTTCCACTGCCATGGCCTATGAGCTCGTGAATTGATGTCGTGACAAAGTTGATCACCTGGCTATGACTTTTCAGGGGCTCTGCCTCAGACGGATGAACGTGGCGAGAGGGCGGGAGTGACTCGACCCTAATTCCCATTCGGTTCCAGAAGAGGATATTTTTCAAGCCACAAGTCTCCCGGATATCGCTATACTGTAGAGCAGTTAGCAGAGCCCTTCAATGCCAGAGGCTCTATGCAGCAGGAGTAGTTTCGAAGGATACATACGTTCGGCAGATTGACCCCATCCCACACGACACTTGCGCAACACGCAAGTGCTGTCCATGTTAGCTATCGCCCGAAGAAATATGAGAGCGTCGTCCAAAGACAAGGGGGGCCCCAAATGACTCCACGCATGACCTACGTTCCTCGCTGTAGGCTATCATTTATGAAAATATGCCTTAATACGAGGTAACAAGGCGCACTGCGAAAGGCATCCTACTGATGTAGACACGGCCTGTTGCAGCGAGACTTGAGGCCTTCTGTGGAGCGGGAAGGGGTTGTTTGGAAATGGAGACTCACCGTGGACAATGGTGAAATCCGGGGCTTGGAAAAGGCTTGCCTCAAACGGCCCCTTTCCGTCGTTCTCCATGGACGCCCAAGGAAGCAGGGAAATGACCTTGGCAGAGTCATTGACCAGACCCGCCAGCTTCCTTGTCTCGTCGGGGTCGGATATGGAAACTATTCCCTCCCATTCAGCGCGTACGCCGTGTGGATCTCGGTATGGTTCGACGAAGCCGAAAATACTCTCGACCCTGGGCGACAAATCGGTAACCCATGTCTTCTGCGACCTGCGGTATGCTTCGGTGCTCCCGGTGGTGAAAGATTCGATATACTCGTTTAAGGCCTTCACTTGCGTGCGGTTGGACGCGTACTTGGCCGCCTCCTGAAGAGCGGCGCAGACTCTGGAGAGTTCGGCTGCGTGATCCCCGGGTGCAACACGCACTGTAAGCGCATGGTCGCCTCTAGGCAGCTCAGTGCTAACCGCAGACATCTGAGCGGATGCTCGTAGAATATGGAAGACAGGAGAACCCCCCTCTACTCTCTTGCTCAAGCGAGTGTTTTCGGGCTCGATCTCGTTCTTTTCCATGATCTCGGCGATCGCGGTGATCTCATTCTTTGTGATAGCTTCGGGGCCGGGATAATACGTCGACTGTGTACCGGGACCCGGAAAGCCCAAGCATTTCGGCGTCGCGGCGAGAAGGGGGTCAATGATCTTGTCAAGTAGAGAAGTCGTTGCAGGTGAAATACTGGCCATCTTGCGAATGGCATCCGCTGAAACGTGCGGGACTACCTTGCGATTCCCATCGGCCTGTGCTCTATTAAAACGGGGTCTTGCTTTGTTGCATTTATTTGTAGAAGAACATACGTAGTAATTACCTAAATGCGCAAGGAATTGCCCGGCGTAGTCGAGGAAACTCTCGACATCTTCACGTCCGACGCCGTCGTCGTTAGCCAACTTAGACCAGTCCCCCTTGCATGCTTTGTGTAGTTCGAGGATGAAGTCGAAGATGCCTTCGCTTTCAGGCGAGGTCTGTCGGAGAACGATCCTACTACCATGCCACGCAGCCTGAGCCAAATGGTGAGAGTAGAGCTTTTCGCGCGGCGAAAGGCCGTCGAAGATGCCTTGAATGTTAAGCTGGTATGTCGTTGCCATTTTCCCAGAGACAGGTCGCGCTAGTTGCAAGGGACGAAAGCGGGGAAGATGATGCCAATCTGGAATCGTTCGCGGGGATAGATTGATGCAGTTGAAGAGCAGGGGAATATGAAGTGGAAACGGCCTTCCTCATTTTCTTGGATTGGCATATTTTAGCACGGCCTTCCTCATTTTCATGGATTGATATTTAGCAGAAGCGGGGTAATGGGCTTCGGTCGGGCCGCCTGATTGCCAGGCTTCAATGTGTGCCAAGTATGACATTAAAAGCAAACAGGTCCATGAATCTCAGTTGTCGCGATGTTCGAAGATAGAACTTTTGTAGTAAGAAAAGAAGGAAAAAAATAACTGGGATTGCGAGGGCCATGTATCTTGCGCCGGAGGCAATTATTCCTATATCGGTCGCGACCAGATAAAAATCTTCCATCTGTTAGTTTTGCTTTAACTACGTTCAAGGTGGAGAGACGCACCGTATACAACGAGCGACATGGAGTTTGGCAGGTCCTGGCCTATTATCGTCATGTCCCCGCTAAATCTGAAATCGTCTATTAATTAAAATCACACAGTGATATTGCGAATGTCACGTACCGGTTTAGAAGAAAGCCCGCGTCGGTTGATGTGATAAACTGATAGGTTGCACTAAACTCCCCGGTGTCAGCTGCTTGTGTGTCGGGTAGGGCGCGCTTGAGAATCTTGCCTCATTACAACATGGAGAAACTGTCTATGCAGATTCTCCGAGGCTTTGGGTGTGAGTTTGAGCCAAAACATGCTGCACTCTGTTAGCAAATGCGACAGAGCACACAAGCGGAATAGACTCACTAGATCTGCGAGAGACCAAGGATGCCACATGAGACACCAAACAGGCAATATCCTATAAAATAGAGCTTATTTGCAGGGGCCATGGCCAGCCACATCCGTATGAATATTTCTATTGCCCATGTCAGCTTGCCTCTTCAATTGACAATTTTCGCTCTGTGTTGAATGAGTTTACCTGGTGACCTCTCAGACAGGGCAAAAAGAAAAGACAAAGTGAGCCACAATACCAGTAACTGCTTTGGTACTGATTTAAAATATATTAAATAGAGATTCGCATCTCCATGTTGTCGAAACTGGTCGGGGTCATCTGCATCCAGCGCCTGGGCAAGGTGCTCGACTTGCGTCGCGGGCGCAGTAGCTTGGGCTTGGCCAGCTTCGAGTCTGTCTGAAACAGGCTCCTCGGGAAGAAACTTTGCGTACTCCGGGATATGAATTCTGTTGGTGATCATGGTAACTTTACGACTTGCATCAAGAAACAACAAATGGTCTGCCATGGAAAGATATTTCCCTATGGCCAGGCAGGATTAGTCGATGCTGCACCACAGTGTGTTTGTTACCTATGTATTCTTTGACGTACCTGAGGATGTGGCCAAGACAACTGTGCACGCCGTTCTTCGCAGTACTCCTTGCGGCCCAAGCAATGCGTTCATGATGCCGTCCGCCGTTTTTTCGTCTATTGCGGAGAAGATGTCATCCAAAAGAATTAGGGGTGCCAGGGCGTATACAGCTCTTGCAAGTGCCTTGTTTCGAAGCAGTCATGTCAGACCAGGGCCTTGAAGCGCGCTTATGTACTACTCACCAGTCTCGCTTTCTGGCCACCACTCAACTTTAGGCCGTCTGACCCAACAATGGTCTGGTCGCCAGAGGGAAAAGACTGAATGTCGCTCAGGAGTTGACAAGCGCTCAGCACGTGGCTATACCATCGTGCATCATAGTTGCTGGCGCAAATGAGATTCTCCCGAATGCTCCTGTTTTGGATCCAGACTTGTTCATCACAGTATGCGACAAATGCGCGTTCTAGGGAGATGGTGCCCTCTGTGACAATGGCTTCCCCTAGTAGGCCACGGAGAAGAGTGGACTTGCCGCAGCCCGTTTTGCCCACAACCATAGTAAACTTGCGACGCGGTATACTGAAAGTCGAGCAGGGGATGATGGTGCCCGAAGTCTTTGTCGCAGATATGGAGACTTGATGTACATCGGCAGGGTAAATATCCCAGCTTTGCTCATCACAATGGGTTAATTTTTCGGCTTCACCAGAAATGCTCCCGGTCGCCAATGGGCGTCCTATAAATTCTCGCTGCTCAATCCTCTCGGGCAGCAGAAGGAATGATTCAATCCGCTGCAAGCGTCCAAACGTAGCTGCAACTCCAGGGTAAGATGCAACTACTTTGCTGAGGGGTGTAGAGACAATAGCGACAATGGAAAGGATGGTGAAGATATCACTAGACTTCAAAACAACATTTGGACGCGTCCAAAAAATATATCCTGCTATGACACTGATAGGCGTCAAGCAGTAGATGAGCATGGCGTTTGCAAGGAGTGCTGCCTGCAAGAATCGATATTTTTGAGACTCATCAATCTCCTTCTTGCGTAGTTCTTGAATATAGTCCGTCGCAGCAGGTCCTTGACCAACCATTTTTATGGTTCGTATTTGGCCAAGAATTGCTGATGTTTTTGAAACGCGGTCTTCGATGCTCTTGTTCCACGTAACTTGGGAAGGCCCGACCTTTTTGCCAAATTTAGTCGAGGTAGCAGAGAGCAAGGCTGTCGGGGCGAGAAGCAAAATGCAGGCAGGTCCAACCCTCAACGCCAGGATTGTGATGCCCACGGCCAACTCTAGCAGGTTGGCAGCGAATTCGTACAAGGTGCGAGCATTGCGGGTAACCCCATCCGCGTCCGTGCTCATGAGAGTCACTGCGGCGAGCTTTTTAGCTTGATTATGCTCTAACTTAACCGTCTTGTCGTAAATGGCTGCTATGAGGATGCCCCGCGTCTTCGTAGCCATGCGCACCGCGAGGTAATTATACCATGCCCGTGAGACGGTAATTCCAATGTATATCAGAGCGGCAGCGCCAACGAGACCATTTTCGAAGTTGTCTCGCGGATTCTTACTTTCGAGGAGGAGAACGACGCGTTCCAAAAGGTACGGCTGTGAGAAGGAGAAACCTATGAGGGCCAGCCGGGGTACTACGGCGACGAGTATTGACCGTAGCAAAGTCCGAATCAAGACTTTGAATAACACTTTTGACGATCGTTTGTTCCAACGCGACCATATGGGGACAAAGTTTGCAAAGAGCCGATCGCCTTGGAGATCATCTTCCAGCGTATGCAAGTCATGGACGTTTAGCAAGCGCTTCGAGCCAGCGTACAAAGTCTGCAGCAGCCAAAAGAAACAAGACCTGTTCCAAAATCCTGCAAGGGCTTCTGGACCAGCGGCGTCGCGCTGCTCTGGGTCGATGATTTCAGCAAACTTGGAAACTTCTCCGAGAACTAATATGACGGCCATGATACCAATGTCGAGACTTTGGAGGATGGCCAGGGAATGTAGTTCTGCTCGTAGAAAAAAAGACCGTGCTTTAGCGATACCAAGCAGGGCATAGAGACCCAAGCAAAAGCTAAGCCATCCAGAGGAGTGAAGTGATCGGCGGTGCTCAGTATCTGCCAAGATGATGACCAAAACACTCGCTAGACACGAGGTAGCTGCTGCAGCGACAGCAAGGTTTGTTGGTTCCGCGGCCAGTGACGACAGTGTCAAAGCGCCCAAGTCAGTGGCAAGAAGAAGCGCACTCATAGTCTGGTATGTTGAGGTCAGAATCGGTCAGGTCAGAGCGGAGTAAATGTGAGGTACGAGCTTCAGCCACCAAAGAAACCCACGGCGGACTAGGCGCGGTTGGCAGAAAAGTTGATGAAGGCAGATCAAAGACCCAGCCACAAAAAAACCATTGGGCAGAATACTTAGTATAGTGTTTTCAAAGTAGGTGGTAAAGTCAAGTCGGCCCGGAAGTTGAGGGCCAAACAGTGCATCCGCGCCATATTGACCAGATTCGCCCATGATGCCAGCCATTATCGATGGCGTTCTAGGACTCGGGAGAAAAAAAATTCAAGAAAACAACAAATGATTCACGCAGAGAGAAATGACAAGACAGTACACTCAATCCTCGCTCAAAAGTGGACTACTTCTAACGAAGGGCATGTTCATGTGAATTATACAATGGGGGGCTCGCGTTGGTAGTCCTACACCTGGTGTTCGAACGTATGTTGTCGGCTGCAGTGGGCCGTGTTGCGTCCTTTCAATATGGGGGTATAGATTGGACACGATCCTTTTCATGCCAGCGGGCGGATACACTGAAGATGAGGACATGGGGTAGCAGGTATTAAGGTACTGTGGTTGGCTGCTGGGAGGAACTTTTGTCGGCCGCGAGGGAAAGCTGCATCACACGAATGAAGTAGGTGAGTTTGTCCAGCCCGTCTAGCGTTAAGCCCTTACGAGATGAATTTCCCCCCTCGACGAGTCTTCGCCTAGTCATGCAAATCCGGCAGTGTTGGGGGAAAAGTTGAAAACCCAAAGGCGCGAAAGCAAAGAGGAGACGGAATAAGGATCACAGTAACCCACCATCCATGCCGGCGACCAAACAAAAAGGATACACATTATCTAGAGTATATTAAAAATATTTTCAGGTATAAAAGGAAGAAATTAGGAAGAGTAGAGACCGCCCCGGCCCGGGAACCCGCCGCCGTTGAAGTTTGTGATTTACCCCCACGATACACACCCCCACGGAGCGCGAACTAACATGATTGCCAGAGGTGGGTGGGTTGTCTTTGGAAAGATGTGGTGATACTGGCACGGCTCTACAAGTAACCCCTGGGACATATGGTCATTTATCTATGTACTCCCAGCCCTCTCTCGGCCAGCCCACAGATTGCGACCCAGCGAACTTGGCGCAGACTGAGTACCTCGAGCTCACCGAACACTTTGAGTCGCGATATTTTTAATTGCTTCTAGGTCACCTAGTTGAGTGGATGATCCATTCGGTCATTTAATTAAACAAAATTCAATTTTCTCACCTACTTAATTGGACTGATGCAAAAGGATGGAGTAAATTGCAAGAAGCAGAGACTTGTGACGAGCAACCAGCAATAGCGTACCAGCTTGGTGCGGTGGCTGCATACAGGAAGACGTTGATGCAAGTATATTATTCATTCATTACTCCTACAAGAATAATGTGCGGGCTGCGACGGCTCCAGAAATGGACCAGACAGCCAAGAAAGAAATATAACCACAGCTGTCCCCCGATGCCTTTGTACATGGCACAAACCGCGCGCATAGTGCTCTCTCATGAAGCAAGTTCTAACTAGCATCATCACAATGCATGCCCAATTTCAACATATCCTGGCTGCAGGACTGTTCATCGGAGCCACCACGGTAGTAGCCCGACCGAGTATGTCATCCACGACCTGCTTCTCCTCATTCTCTTTCTCACATTCGTGGGTAAAAACAGTCGCTGCCGATTCTCTAATTCCAAAAATTGCCGTCTTGGAAGGCGTCATCAACAACGGCTCCGGAAGCATGCAGAGACAGGCTGGAAAAGGGCCGTACATCAAAGACAGCGAGAATGCGGACCCTTTGGAAGTGTTGGGAAGTCCCCGGGTTGACGGCGCGCGCACATGAGACTTACTCATGTTATTTAGCCTATATCCTACTTATATAACTGTGTGGGTGTGCATTTGTAGGGCATTTGAGTTGGTGGTTAATGCATCGATTCCGTCCATAGATCTTGTCCTCCTTTGTACGCTGCCTCTTCTCCTCACCTTAGGTCCGCCGTTGTGGATAGGTATGATACTCGTTGTGCTCGTCGCGGTTATGAAAAGTGGCATGAAGAGAACACAGGTGGATGGATTTATTACTACTCGCATTTCGGGCCTCTGCTTTGAAGGGCCGCTTTACTCAACGTTTGGAAAGAAATTGAAAAATGAAGGATCATAGCGCCCTGTGATGGCGGGGCGCGCGGGGGATGAGTGAGCCAAGGGGCCAAAACGCAAAAACGCACTGAGTAATACCCGTACTTCTCCATGGAAAACTGCACCGTAATGAACTGGCCTCGGCTGGGGCCGTCATCGGGGTTTCTTTTACCTGAGCATCATCATCCTGCTTAGCAATCCGCGGGCTTGCCTCTTGAGTCTCCTGCTGGCTATATTACGCATCTGTCCGTAAACACCCATCTTCGCCTTCGCTGCTGCCGCTCGCGACATGTCTCTGGGCTGTATCGCCTTTTCGGTGCCACACAACCAGCCATTACGCGGCTCTCGGGGCTTGCCTAATGACCATGGCTCCTATGCTCTCTAACTCGGACTCTGTCTCAGTCTCCAAACAGGAATCTTCCGACCAACATGAGCACTGCAAAACTCCCTCTGGTGCATTGTCAATTGAGCCCGAAAATTCAGAGTCGCAGGACTCGCGCGCGAATGAAAAAGATGTCGTCGGTTCTGGGCTGGACGGCCTCGCGCACAGCCCTGTCGACCCCTACAACACATCGGAACTCGGCATGGCGCGGATCCAGTCAAGAGCATCGTCTACTTGCGCGAGGCCGGCTGTTAAGGTACCGCGAAGCGAGCTCCGTGGACTCTTAAGCCGCTTCACTATTGTACCAGAAATCACAAATCCATACGATTATACAAGAGGGACTAAATGGGGCATTACTGCGACTATTGCGGTCGCAACCGCGGCTGCACCACTCGGGTCCTCGATTTTCTATCGTTTGTATTCACCCAATCTTGCATCATGTTGAGCATCGATGAAAGCCTAACGTCTAATAGCCGCTTTAAACACCATATCTAAAGAGTTCAACACTACTTCCACTATAACGAACTTAGCTGTTGCCATGTACATGGTTGCCATGTCCATATTCCCCATCTGGTGGTCGGCCTTGTCCGAGCAATTTGGTCGCCGAACCATCTACCTCGTATCATTCACACTCTTTGTTCTCTTCTCCGTCGCAAGCGCACTCAGCGTCGACATCTCCATGCTGATCGTGATGCGCATCGGTGTCGGTGGTGCCTCTGCGAGTGTGCAAGCCGTCGGTGCCGGGACGATTGCCGACATTTGGGAACCCCGCGAGCGCGGCCTCGCCATGAGCATGTTTTACCTCGGCCCTCTGCTCGGGCCCTTATTCGCGCCCATCATTGGCGGCGCGCTATCCCAGGCGTTTGGTTGGAAATCAACCATGTGGTTTTTAGCTATCTACGGCGGCGTCATTGTCATAATGCTGACCCTCCTCCTTCCCGAGACGCTGGCTCGGGACGCGCCGCCACCCAGCGACACGGCGCCGCTTCGGCGCTTATCGACGAGAGAATCGGCGAAACTGCACTCCAAAAAATTCATCAATGGTGTCCACCGGTTTGTCTTTGCTCCTCTTAAAGTATTGCTTTTTCTTAGGTTCCCTCCCGTCCTCATTACTGTTGTCCTGGCCGCATTTGCCTTTGGCAGTCTCTTTGTCATGAACATTACTGTTCAGCAACAGTTTGCTAAGCCGCCGTACTCGTATTCACAGCTTACTGTCGGCCTGCTCTACATTCCGTCCGGACTTGG
Organism: Cordyceps militaris CM01; assembly: GCF_000225605.1. Lineage (NCBI taxonomy): Eukaryota > Fungi > Ascomycota > Sordariomycetes > Hypocreales > Cordycipitaceae > Cordyceps > Cordyceps militaris. The sequence goes on along the minus strand of NW_006271972.1, from coordinate 4,383,211 downwards.
CTATATTGTCGGCTCACTGCTGGGTGGTCGCTGGCTAGATTACATCATGGCGCGAGAGGCTGTCAAGGCGAATCGCTACAACGACAAGGGCAAATTGATCTATCTGCCGGAAGACCGTCTTCGCGAGAATGCCTGGATTGCCGTGACAGTATATCCTTGCGGCCTTCTCTTGTTTGGATGGACCATCAACTACGGCGTCATGTGGCCTGCCCCAGCTGTTGGGGCATTCATCTTCGGAATCACTTCCATGCTCGTCTTTGTAGGCTGTTCCTTGCTTCACCGCATTACTGGCAGTAGTTACTTCCAGTCACAGACCCGACTAACAAGAAAATAGTCCGCGGCAACGACGATGCTTACCGAGTTCATCCGCAAAAGAAGCTCAGCGGGTGTTGCCGTCAACAATTTCGTGCGCAATCTTCTGAGTTGTATCGGCACTGTTGTCGCTGCGCCGTGGCTGAGTGCCGTTGGACCCGGCTGGGTATTCACTGCCACATCCCTCTTCTGCATGGTCATCAGTTACATCTGTGTCTTCTTGCTCCAGCGCAACGCCCCCAGATGGCGCAAGTCCATGGAGAAGGCACTCGCTGAGATTTCATAACGCGGCTGTCGATAACGAAACGGTATTTGATGCGAATTTTTGTTACTTAGAGGCACTGGACAGGTGATTGGCGTCGTTTTACAACCGTCTGCATGTAAGCAAGGGTCGGCACAGAGGAATATGTTTGACCAAGCAAGTGTAGCAGTTAAGCAGAAGCAACACAGAAAAACAAGGAGCCTACTTGGATACAAATCCATTGAGAAAAGGGCGCCCTGCAAGGTCTTTTTTTTTCTTGTTCTTGTCCGTAATTAAAGTTGTCCGCAGGGGTACTCTTCTAAGCTACATAAGCTCTATCGCTACGCATATCTCTCGGGCAGTGACATAAATGCGACGACATTTGTCAACACTGCGATACATCCCTCCTCACAGGTCCCTCCCATTTTCTAGCGGCATTTATCTCTCGCGTCAAAGCTTCTTCTTCAATGCACTGTGAAGCTAATCAAATGGGACTTATTACTTAGAAGCTGCTGGGCTCTTCGATGGCAGGGTTGCAAGGATCGCGCAGCGTGAGTACATGGCATCCGCCGATGCTTCGTTACCATACTAGCCCGAACAGTTAGCACAAATGCACGAAGAGCTTTGGTAGCTCAAACTTGCCTTCGTATAGACGATTTGAAGTTCGGTCTGAGTTGGCTTCGTGAGCCAATGAATCGGGCCGTTGGCATAGGTGCCGCCCCATAGTGTGAACATCCTGTGATAGTCTTGAGCTATCTCCTCCACTCGATACCCCCGGTCTATTGCCACACCAAACTTGTTTCCGATTATCCACTTTGACGGCATATGAGGAGGCATCCTTCCTTCGGACTGGGTGCTAACTTCATGGTAGTCACTTCCCTTATAGTGGTCGCTTTCCTCGTAATAGTAACAGTATCTTTCGCGGGTCTCACCGTCCATTTCGACGATTGGCGCAGTCTCAACACTGATGCCAAGAGCTTTGAGACTTTCCCACACGGCTGCATCAACGCCTTTAAGCGTCTCTGGGAGAGGGTTTTCTTGCTGATTATTATAAGCGTAGGCATGGGAGCACCAAAAGCCGAGCGTCCCGCCTACGAGGCATGGGTTAGTGTAAATGCTGCACATTACGTCGAGAAGCGACATTCCGCACCTTTCCCATAGAATGGATCATTGGAGATCACTTTCTCAATAGCGCGATACAACGGCAGTCGCGTCGGATCCAGTGTCAAGTGTGTGCCCGTCAAGCGCCCAGCTCCCTGGACTGCGTAGAGGTTGTAAGTCAGGGTGAGTCGAGTACCACTGGAGACTTCCATCACTTCATGCTCGCAGTCGCTGTAGAAGGCTGCCCATTCAATATGCGGCGTCTGTCTCTCATCGGCCGGAATACCCCAGTCGAAAGTCATCTCTTCACCTTTGTGGCGAACTTTGAGCTGTCCTCCCTGGTGCTCGACGGGCAGACAAACGACAAGCGACCCAAACTGCATCGGTGAACGAGGCGTGTCGACATGAGCCTTGAACATGCCAGATGGGCCGGAGTAAATCTATACGGAAAAAAAAAGACGTCAGTCATACTTGCAGACGCAATAGTTAGGTCAACGGCTTACATTGAGTTTGTAGAGCCTCGCCTCGACCGCTCGGTGTGTTGCCGAATCCAAAAAGCTCGGGAGGAGCATCTGCGCCACAGAATCAACAATTCCGACAGAATAAGGGTCAAATGTGCTACAGAAGGTGTCTGTGTTCATCTTGAGTGCTTTTCGATAGGTCTCGTCGTAGACATCCTTGCCGTCTTGGCCAAAGGTCGCCGGCTGGCAATCTTGAAGCAGGTCCTTGAGAGCATCGCGATCAGCCGGTCGAGTAGCTGGAAGAGTTACTTTACGACATCGAGACTCTTCGGTTGGCGACAGTCCGCCGACGTCCCATCGGATTGTTACTGGACCCGATCGCCGTGGCTGCTCAGCTCGAGAGAGTGACGATGCTGCGTCGCCTCCACTTTCAACGGTAGGCATCACGACGGGAATCCGGCCGCCGCAAGCATATAAATGCTTCGATTCAGCCAAAGCATTTTTGAATTCTTCGAGAACTGGGTTTGCTTTGGCTTGAGGCATCGTTGATTTAGCGTTGATTGTAAGGAGGAGAGAAAGATGTGTCGTGTTTGTGAGTAATTCTTCTGAAAGAGAAACAGCAGGGCGATCCCACCGATTTATATTTTCAAGCACACAGAGCACAATGTTCCGGACACCCTTGGTGCGCACTGCTTTACTCGGCCAGTACGTGTCGCCATCAGTACGCGTTGCCACTTGTTGGCGCGCCTTGTACTTGCCTCGGTCGCAGTACTTCTGCGAGAGAGAATTTTACGTCTGGGATAAAGTACCTATGGTGCAGTAATCCCCTGAGTGGTTCACTTGGTTTTCACGGATACACAGCAGAACCGTGAGACTTTTTCACGGCCAGGTCAGGCTGCAGCAATGTTTAGGCGACAACCCTGACGGCTCGCGACAGGCCCCCCTGTCCGTTCTAGGCAACACTTATTAGGCTTCATTTACAAACTGGGTAGGACGATATCGGAAAAGTCTCGCCTTGTACTACATTGAGGTTCAAAACTGATTAAAATCTGCGAGTCTGACGATACATTGCGCAAATGCCAAATGCGACAGGAGTCAAATAGCATCAGCCCCGCGTCGATCGGTGACCGAATTCCGCAACTCGCCAAGTAGTTACGTACCCTGTTTTATTGATCAGATCGCCGTCTGGCGGAAAGCCTTTCCCGAGTGCCCTGCGCCCGAGCGAAACACTTTCCTATCGCGGTTCCTCGGCACCTGCAAGCTCCCAGTTAGTGGCCTGAAGAGGAGTCCTAGCGCACTACATGAATAATAAAGAAGTTGATAAAAAGAGACAAAGCGAAATAGAATAAGGTCTTGGAAAATATCAATGATTAAAGAAAAACAAACTAAGATCGCAGTATTGCCAAAGACGTTGAGTGGCCCTTATTCGGTTCCTCGCATTGCATCGAATTAGGCTTCAATCCAACAGGGACAGGCGCAGGGAAAGTAAAAGCTATCTTCTATATCATCCTCGTTAAAATTACTTGCTAAAGAGGCCTACTGCCCGCCTCGGCGGATAATTGGATAATTGAGGATGAAACACGTTCAGCGGTACTTTCTATAAACCAGCTTCAGCGTTGCAGCTAGTAATCTTGGCAGGCCGCATATCTAATGGCAGCATCTTACCTTCCCTAGAGTTGGATGTGTCAACAAGTTTCAACGCACATGTTAATCAACCCCTCTATTCTCACTATTCTAGCAACGATTACGAATGTTCTCCGACCCCCGCTCGCCGCCCATGCCCTACGACAGAATGGCAATAGCGGAGTCGATCGGGGTGGGTATTTGTCTCTTGAGCGCAACTTCGGGGTAATTTATTCGGCCGCTCTCGGCTAACTTTAGCGTGGCAACGGGATCTGATTCAACTCGGTCGCAGTCACAAGCCAGGGCATGGTGTACTTAAAACTGACAGCAGTCTCTAATAAGCCTCCATCACGTTGACCAACTTGCCGGTACTTTGAACCATCTTCACCAGAGAGGCATAATAAAACGCCAACATGGGCAGAGCCCAGGAACACAACCAACACTCCATGGTCTCGGATTGGCCCCAGGCGGATCCGAAGACATGGAACGGAGCCCAGCGCGCCGTTGACCATTTCAAATTATACCCCATCTACCCAGACGAGTCACCGCCAAAGTTTGCCATGACGGACAAGATCCCTTTCATGCCTGCGTGGTCCCAACACCGCTATATTCTCGTTTTTGCCACCTTGCCACTCCTCATACACCAAGCCTGGTTTATGCTCACGGGGTGGCCTATGGGCAAAATCGCCGCTATCCTCTTCTACTACACCGCATACAAACTAATCGCTATACGCGAGGTTAGTCTATTGCGTGGGCTCATCTACAAGTACGGTGTTCTTGACGGCGATGCGGCCCGCGACGGCATCCCCAACACGGGAACGTGGAAAATTGTCGGCGAGCTGGAAAAGACGACCGGGTTCCGGATGGCAATGGCTGTCTATCTCACCTACGATCCCGAGGTGTCCCCCTTGGCAGCAATAAGCGACACCAGCACCTGGGCGCCCTTCTTCCTCAAGCTCAGCCTCTATGGTGTTGTCCTTGACTTCTTCTTCTACTCGTACCATCGCGCGTGCCATGAACTACCTGGCTTATGGAAATACCATCGAACTCACCATCTCGCCAAACACCCAACCGCTGTACATTCTGGCTTTGCCGATGACGAGCAGGAAATTATCGAGATCCTCATTGTCCCCTTCCTCACGTACCTAACCCTGCGGTCGATTGGGCTACCTCTTGGTTTCTACGAGTGGTGGATATGCTTCGAGTACCTTACTTGGGCCGAAGTCTGGGGCCATTGCGGCCTGCGCGTCCATGGCGTTGTTCCGTCTCCTATTTCAGCCATTCTCGGCCAGATTGACATGGAGCTTGCCCTCGAGGACCATGATCTGCACCATCGCAAGGGTTGGAAGAGGAGCTTTAATTACGGCAAGCAGACGCGGGTGTGGGGTCGTCTTTTTGGCACCTGTACGGACAGATTGGAGGCTCACAAGGCTAATATTGATTATGAGAATCGTGTATCCATGCCTCTAGCCTAGTAGGTTTTATTTGTACCATTGAGAAACCAACAAAACACCTCCATAGTAAGCTCATTATCATATCTGTCTTCATTCTGTGATTCATCATCTAGTAGACATAGTAGTTGGTTGTCTCGTCATCGCTAGCCCTCAACTTCCTGTTCCGTCGAAGCATGATCAGCTTGGCTATCCACGCCAAGACTGCCGTGGCGATACTGAATCCCGCGCTGCTGGCCATAGCAATAGCATAGCGAGGGCCATCACTCTTGGGCCACAGATAAGGCGTCCAGATGAAGCTGATATTCATAATCATCGTCACTAGGCCGATCGCCGCCGCCTTCTTCTCCTTGGTCTGACCGCACACGCTGCCACACCAGCCAAGAATAAGGCTGTTGACGCCATAAGTGCCAATGGTGAAGACAACCATGGAAACATAGCGACCGACAGTGTTGAGAGTCGCAGCGGCGCAGGCAAAGCCGATCACAGCTACAGCCTTGGAGAGTGTAATGTGCCATGTGCGCTCGTTCATCTTACCTGAGGACCATGATAGCAAGATCGTGACAGCGCCGGCAATGAGGTATGGGGGGCAAGTAAGCACGAGTGTGATGGTCGTATTGAACTTGAGGGTTTGAACGACTGTGGGGAACTACATCACGGTGGCGGTTGTGTTAGCAAGAACCTCTTCATGTACATTTGATTGGCAGGCTTACAAAGTTTTTGAAACCATTGGCCGCAAGGTGCATGTGCGCCATTCCACAGAAAATCCATACCACGGGGTCCTTGGCAGCCTGTTGGAGACCTTTCCAGGTGCTTGTCTCACCCTGGTTGGCGACGGTGTCCAGCTCCATGCGATTGTACGCCAGGTCCCTCTCCTCTTGAGTGAGCCACCAGGTGGTGAGAGGAAAGTCGGGCAACAAAAAGAAACCGATAATGGCAATGACAAAGGTCACAGCACCCTGGAGGATGAAGAGCCACTTCCATCCAGCGAGGCCGGCAGCACCGTCCATGCCGTGGAAGATGCCGGCCGCGATGAGTCCAGCAAAAGCAGTAGCCAGGATGTTTCCGGTGTATAGAATGGCAATGCGCGTGGCTACCTCTTTACGCGTGTAGAAAATAGTGAGTAGATAGACTGCGCCGGGATAGTATGGCGCCTCTGTGACCCCAAGGAAAAAACGCGTGAGGAGCAGGCCAATGTAGTCCTTGGATACAGCCGTAAGAGCACTGACGATAGCCCATAGCATCATCATGATTCCCTAGTTGGGAAATGTTTAGCTCTTGGATGCAAGTACGTGACTTGTCGACCAACTTACCATGTATCGGCTTGGGCGAGTGCGAGTAAGGAACATATTGGAAGGCACCTGGCCAATGATGTAGCCAACAAAGAGGATGGAGACGCATGTTTGGTACTCTTTAGAGTTCTCCTGTTAGCACTTTTGTAGCTGGCGGTAATAAATATCGGAGCATACATACGGGTGCTGGTGAGGTTGAGATCATCCTCGAGATGGTTTAGCCGTGCCAGGGCAATGGCGTTTCTGTCAAGGTAATTAAGCCAATACATGCTCCAAAGCATCGGCTATTATTCCCCTTTTGTTAGTTCTGGTTGAAGCCATGGACATCGCCAACCAGATGGGAGGCTGGGTAAAGACTTACCATAATCCATCTATCGAGTTTCTTCACAAGGGCGATCTCCTTGGGGTCGGTCTTCGCGTGAGCACCCGAATAGTCGACTTTTTCAACCTGGGGAACCGGCTTCTGAGGGTACTCATCCTCAACAACCATTGACTCGTTCTGTTTCTTCTCCGAAAGAGCCATGTTCAGGTGTTGCGGGAGTTCAGGTTCGGAAGCGAGGCAGGATGAGGAAATAATTGAGGATTTCCTCAGTGATGGATTTGAGAAGTAGAGAGTAGTCAATGGCAGTGCTCCCAGTAGCTGGAACACGAATGGATGCAGGGTTGCCTCTGTCTTTATAGTTCTTTGGGAGACATACCAGGCCAAGAAAACCCAGTGATGGCCAAGACGGGCGGTGAAGTAGCAAGCAAGTCATTCATCCAAGCTGCTGAGGCTATAGGTAGATATGATAACCGTACTTGGACAAGTTGACAGGAATGTGATGTAGAACTTGTGACATGCCGTTATTTGGTATTGACGATCCACACGCCATGGCTACTGAATCAGGTCATGGTCGTGACAAGCGAGTCCCCCGCATAAGACGCCACCGACCAGCAGGGTATCGAGGGGTATATTACCAGTGTGGTTGATATGGCTCTTGGCTAACGGCCATGGCGCAGAATAGCCAAGATGTGGCTGAGGCCTCGACTCCCTGATCAGGATAACTCCTCCGTGCGCAAAAGCAGAAATGAAAGGCGTGGTGAGTGTATTTATTGTCAAGATTGAGGCCAAGGCCGACTTGTCCCGCTGGCTTGCTGCCGGCCAAGAAGATAGCCAGTTTCACGAGAATTGTGCCCAGGCAGATGACAGCCCTGCCTCAGCGCCTGTTCCTCGCGCCGGGCTAGAGCCTCTATGCGGCTCTGCTCTGCCGAAATGAGAAACTGGGGTCAAAAGGCAGAAAGCAGTAAGACATTGGCCCGGTTTGGCGGGGAGGCATATAAAAAGCATGCTGTCCCGCACGTGTAAACGCTACCCTGCCTTCCAATTTCAGCGCAAAGCAGGTTACTATGCAATGGATACCAAAGATCCCCTCAGCGTGTTACCCAACCCAAAATGACAGAGCAGCCCTACCATCCCCGCAAACGCATTAAGGGTGGCGTGGAGGGGGAGTCGTACGTGAAGGTCGCCAAGGCTGGGGCCTAGTTAGCCTCAATCACCAGCCGCGAAAGTTTAAATGCAGCTGGACATCCGAGATTACCCTACCCATGAGTACACACGAGGCTGAAATGGGCGCAATTACCGAAGCATCTAGCTTGAGAATAGAGCAGCATGAGTCGGAAAGTGAAAGTGGCAACAGCCTCGCGGAAAAAGAAGGAGCTGGTTGCGAGCCAAGATCAGCAATAAGCATTACCAGAAACCGCCATGTGCATGCAAAAAAAGCCAAGATTGTAACCCACTACCGTGTTGTCGCAACCCGCAAAACCCACACAACACACAGACAAAGAAGAACAGACCATCGCTTGTATGCAGAGAGCGTGGGGTCCCCGGGTTACGAAGGAGCATTTAGTTATTATGCGCCTGGTCATCTTCAGGTGAAACTCGCAATTGCACAAGAGGGCGGGGGTGGGGTCTCCAACAGCCCTACTGGTTCAATTGCGAAGGTCGAAGGTGCCCTCAACCTTCAGCTCGTCAGCTCAACAGCTCGTCAGCTCAGGCGGATCCTTTTCTTTCCTTGGCACAAGTCCACGAGTTCGACATCATCCGATACAACACACTAAACAATCAGTCTCTCAGAATGCGACCCCATGCTCTGCACTACAAGGTCAAAGTTTCGTATGCGAAACCCTTTTCTGTTACCAACGAGTTGCTCGGCGTTTTTAGAGGCCCGAGTCCCCACGTGCTGCAAAATAGGCGCTATTAATCTAGTAGCTTTGTTGTTTGGACTGTGTGTCGGGGTTGAGCCCGCAAGCTATGAGAAAGTATGAGGTAGGATGTATTGAGTTAGAAAGTCTAAGGTAGAAAGTGTGAGGCACCAGTATGAGAATGACTGAGTAGGTTTCCGCGTAATAAAACAATCACCGAAAATGGCGAGGTAAATTATCTATATACAATATCTAACTTCAAGCTCAAAGACAGACGAGTCATCCGTCTACTTGTTCCTGTCGCGCTTCCGTGCCGACTTTTCCCTCTCGTACGCATTTGACTCACGGCCCTCTTCGCTCTGAATCTCCGAGACTAGGCGCTTGAACTTCTTCTCGTACGCCTCATCCTTGGCGATTTTAGTGCGCAGCTTCTCGCGCGCCATGAAATTCGCGTCCTTGCGCAGCTCTCTCATCGCTCCCTTGCGCTCGCGCTTATGTTCCTTTTGCAGCTTGGCCAGCTCAGCCCGCTCTCTGTCATGGTCGTAGTGCTTGTCTGGATCAAACGTCTCCTCAAATTTGGGGATAAAGCTCTTGATGGCCAATCTGCGGTGATGATGGAGCTCGAGCGGGCGACGCGCTATCTGGGCGAGACGCGACATGCGCTCGAGCTTGGTGGAAAGCTTGTCAGCTAGCTGCGCGACGGACGGCGGCAGCCTACTGCGGGATTTCGGGGCAGACAGATACTGAGACGCACGGAGAGCAGGCGCAAAGGTCTCTATAAAGGCCGATTTGCCAGTCCACAAGTCTGCAGCAGCGTCGAGGACTTGCAAAGTCGTGGCGAGGGCGGCGGCGGAGATTTTAGCAGCTTCGCCATCCGGGCCCGGGTGGCCAGCTTCGCCGGGGATGCAATCGGGGAAGCAGAGCTTGCGAACCTCGGTGGTGGCTGTAATGAAGCGCTTTTGGGAGTTCTCATGTATAGGGATGGTCGTGGTGATGTGTATGCTGGCTGGAGCGGTAGGAGCCAGCGCACAAAGGGTGTTGACGGCGAAGTTGATGACTTCGGGGACGTAGCGTTTGGCGAGCTGCTGATATTGAAGGGAAAGGACACAGAGAAATGTGCCAGTAGCAAAATCGGCGAGCTGTGTTGGCACTTTCTGGCCAAGATAACGACCGATAGTTAGCATGGCAGGCGTAACGACCTGATGGAAGTGGTCCGAGGTGGGAAAGATGCTTCCAATAGCGCTCAACAGTAGAAGATCCGATGGCTCTAGTGTAAGAGTACGGCCTTCTGCAATATCTCTCAAGTGATGACGAAAACGATTGCTGATTTCGATAGGGAACATCTTGGCAAGAGAGTGGATGTGACGGATGACACTCTCTACGACCGATGATGGTGGTGCTGTGGCAGGGTCCCACGGCGCCGCCACATAGTCTACCAAGGCCATGGAAAAGTTTCCGAGGCGCTCTTTATTTTTGGCATCAAGCTTGGGATGATAAAGCGCGCGCACACGTTGGATAATCTTCGGTGTGTTCTCGTGGGGGTATTGAGATGTGATAGCTTGCAACTCGTGGAGAGTTTCTGGGCATGGAAACGTAAATGGAAGACCGTGCTCGTCGCCCCTTGCAAGAGCAGCGTTATTGGAGTCGGATACGGCGCGAAATACCGGGTTTCGAGACTCTTCCTCGTCAAGGATACCCTTTGTGAACTCGTCGTCTTCGATTTGCCCTCCACCATCAGAATCGCCTGACTCGTCGTCTGATTCGTCGCCGCTGTCTACAAGATCTAGATCTAGATCCGAGCCGCTGGCAACAAGATCATCCTCGATGAGAAAATCGTCTTCGTCGTCAAGTCCGAGGTCAGTAGCTGTTGCGCGGGTGCGAATGCCTTCGCCGAGGCCAAAATCGTCGTCAGCATTTTCGTCGTCATCAGTAGCTATTTTTTTGCCCCGATTATCGTCGCTTTCGTTGTCATCTGAGACCTCCTCGCCGCGCATACGCTTTTGGCGTTTTTCTTCGAGTTCGCGTAGTCGCTTCGATTCTTCTTCCAGCTTCTCTTCCTCCGTCTTTGTGCGATCTTGAGGCTGTGCGCGGCGGTCTTGTGCCAGGCGCTTTACTTGCATGTCGAAGTTGCTGTCGAATTCCCCACGTTCAACACCTGCAATGGCAGATACCGCTGCCACGCCTTCTAGGCGCTTGCTTTTTGCGGAGGATGACAGCAGCATCTGAATATTAGAAAGTTCTTTATCAATCCTGACTCGCATCTCGTCGTCATCTTCCTTGGCGGCCTGGCGTTCGTACTTGTGCATTTTAGACTTGGCGATGACCTCTTCCATCACCTCTTTTTTGGACTTTTTGCGGTCAGGTTCTTTGTCGCTTGTATCGCTATTAGCCTCTCCAGCTAGACCTCGTAGTCGTTTCAAGCGTTGTCGCTCCCGCACAGAGCCGTCGCTATCTTCAGCATCCAAATCTCTTTCCTCGAAATCGTCGGCCAATACATTGCCGTCATCGTCATCATCGAAAGAAATCGACTTCCCGCCGTGTGTCAGTCCACTAATTGGGCCGTCGTCTTCGAGGTCGAACATTGAATTCTTCTTGTGAGCACGCTGTTTCTCGTGGGCAAATCGTTCCAGCATCTTATCTTCCGGGGCCATGGTCGGGTCGTTTTCTCCGAATCGTCTATCCAAGATACCGCCGACCTTATTACGACGCTGCATATCCACCAACAGAGTTTCGCGACGCTATTCAGGACTTGGTTAATTCTGGCAGAGGATAATTATGGTTGCGCCTGGCTTACCCGCTCTTCGCTGGCAGCTTTCGCAGCACCGGGACGGCCCTGAATGCCCTTGGCAGCACTGGCACTTTTGGGCACGTTACTGGTGACATCGAATTTAGGTCCTCGTGCAGCGTGCTTGAGATCAAAAGGGTTAAATTGCTCACGGATGCCGGACAAAACAGCACCTCGTTGCAGCCTCTTGTCGTTGCGGCCCTTTTGTTCTTCGGCGTGACGACGTTTTTGCTTTTTGGATTGCTGAGGTCCAATAACTCCCTGCTCTCTTAGAGACGCCTTGAGGCGCTTCAACTGAGAGCCCGCCATGTCGCGTGAGAAACTGTGGCACTGTTGAGCCGATGCACGAGGCTAAAAATGTGATGCTGGGAATACCAGTCCGGATTTTTTCTTTTTGGCGGGCCACTTATCGATAAGTCTGTTCAACCCACCGATGTATGACCTTGTACAGTAAAGTACCTCCGTACCTCGACTCTTCGGCGTAACTGGTGTTGCAAAATCAATTGCCGCCCGGCAGATCATCTACAGAATATGTTACTACAAGAATACCTGCCATACAATCCAATACAATTCGATGATACAATAATTTCTCTTACAAGAACTACTCTCTTGCTCCTGAAGAGTTCTCGGCTTATCCCAAGGATTGACTGTCTGGTCAAAGAGCCCAGTTTTCTTTTTAGATCGGCACTGCGTCTCCACCAACATCGCCAACGTCCCAGACACCTCCTTCTTTCCGCATCCCAAACTCCCACTTCATCGGTATCGAATAACCATCATAGCAAAGCCATGCTTATTGGTAACTTCTTAGTAGCATATTCTACAGCTAACCGAGTGCAGCACCCTATAGCATCATGAGCTGGAAGGCTGGCCTCTGGGCATTCGCGCGAGATGATCGCGTCGTGTTTCTTTGCGTTGGCCTGGCCGCATTCAGTGTGGTTAATACCATGAGGACCGTCCTTAACATAATTCGGGATACCAACGAAATCCCCCCATCAGAACCGAAAACACAATATATTACGCAAGATACAGAGGACGCTCTTCAACTTCACACGCTGACCAAGCTTCTGGAGCACCCCAATTTCTCAATACGCGATATTGCCACCAAAATTCTCTGCGACAGAGCTGTCAACGACCCAGGTGCCATGACATATCTGTTATACGGCATCACCGTAAAAAGCTATGATGAGCGCCTATACTGCCTTCGCGCGCTGTCGCTGCTCACGAACCAAACATTTGGTAAGTGCGATGGTGAGGTTGATGGATCCAGCAAACTAACCATGACATAGGGCTCGATGGTTTATCAAAGTTGAATACTCCGAAAGCATACTCGGCTCTTGTTCGATCTCTGGAGCAGAGTCTTGGCGACGGAGATGAGCCTGTCGTGACCAATATTCACTGGGATGAATATTATCTACGTGACACAGCCGAAAGGTTTTGTTTAAAGTTTCTTCAGGAGTTGACAGGCAAGTACGGCGCAAATATGCTCATCAAGGCGAAATTCGTGGAGAAATGGCTTGTCAAGCAAAAATGGGGAGACACGCCAGAGAGAAGGAAGCAGCACTTCAAGGCCTACAAGGAGGTGCGCAGCAACCGGATTGTCGACATTGTCAGCCGGATCGAGCAGTGCCGACGCGGGCTACGGGCACTGGAAAAGTCGGGGCTGGTGGACAAGGACAACTCGCGACGACGCATGCGAGAGTTGCCGGACCTCTTGATGGAAGTGGGCGACGTAATCGGGGAGGCGCCTCCGACAGATGGACAGCTCCGGAGGGCGCGTGAGCATTCGGCGGAGGAACGGCGCCTACGGAGACAACACCGGGAAGCGATGGTGTTGAATGACGGAACTCGGCCACTGGCCCGTGAAGACATTATTGAGCGAGATCACAGCTCTCCGGCTTGAAATGTGTATTATTAGGGTAGCGTTGCGACGATGGATTCCATTACTAGTACTAGGTAGTAAATGGGACATGGCACCTGTGTACGCCGTTTTGCAGCTTTGGAGCAGCGCTGATGGTGTCTGGACTGGTTTATCGAAGATCTGGGAAGAATTGATTAATATCTAGGTACCTAGGTAGGTAGGTAGCTAAGGACAATGCTGTCTGAAATCCGGTATGTACGTGAATGTCGGGCGGCATTAAGTGTTACAGACTTCGAACTGGATGCACTTCTTCCGCTGTATCAGACGAAATTGCACAACGATGCAGAAACGTTTCAATCGACTATTTCCTGATACAGGTGTATTTCCTGATACAGGTGTATTTCCTGATACAGGCGCTGTTTACTGTTCCCTTGGCTGCCATTTCCTGCTCCGGTGCTGGGGTTTGTTGTTGTTTACCTCCTTACAAACCATAGGGGCGTGTTGCAGTGTGACGTGGGAGCTGCACGCACTGCAGCAACCGTTTAGCAGCACGCAGCGCGGCTGACTGGGCTGGGGTCGTGCCACACGGTCCTGGCGCTAGAACCGCCGTCGCCCAGCGAGTCGGAACTTGAGGTCGCCCAGGCCCTTTTTTTCCAGCTCGTTTGCTTTGCCTCTCCTCCTTCATTTCTCTGTCTTTGGCAAGACCCAGCAGTTTTGTTTTTCGTCTGTCTACATTTACGTCTACGTAGCTTCTTCACCAACATTCTTTTTGTTCAATTTTCATTGCAAATTGTCACTACAACCACGCTGCCTACCAGGCTACCACCAACAAGGTTAGCTGTCCAGTGCCACCACTTGCTCTCCAAGGCGGGCGGGAACCCAACAGTGTTCCCGCAATCGTTCAGCGGGCGGCAAGCCCTGCTAACGCAAAACCGCGGCAGCTTCAGCGATTCGATAGCGGCTGCGGATAGGTACAACGAGGGCCTATCCTCGGAGATACATACGGCACGATTCATCTATGATTTATCTCGGTGCCTAGGTACCACGGAACACCTAGGTATTAACCCAGGTATTGGCGGTATTGGCGTAAAGCGTTATCGGCCCAGGTACATCTTTACCTACATTAGCGTACCGGGTTATCGCCATCGCTCTCAAGAGGGACGGCGGAGAACTGCTGCAGCCACTCAAGCCCTGCCTGGCGCCGCCCCGAACCACCGGCACCCACCTCCAGTTTTCTCCAAAACCGCCCAAACAGGGGCTCCCGCGCCCATCATGGCCACAACAACCACTTCAACTTCCACCACCCTCCGTACCCGCAAGTCTTTTGGTCGCGCCTTGCGCAGGCCTGTCGCCCTCTCCGCTTCCACTCCCGATCTAAACGCCGCCTTTACCGCTCATTCCAGACTCTCGGCTGCCTTGTCGCGCAAGCCGTCGCTCGCCGTTCTCACCCCCAGCACACTCGCCAGTATCCCCGATGTTAGCGAAACCTACGCTCTAGACTCTGTCCTCCGCCATTCCAGAATGATCCCCGCCACCCCCGGCCGCCTTGGTACCGCCGACGACGTCGTTTTGGGCGACAACGTCGAGGTACCCGGCGGTCTCCAGGGCACCGTTCGCTTCGTCGGTGCTGTCCAAGGGAAGAAGGGTCAGTTTGTCGGTATCGAATTGACCCGCGAGTTTGCCCCTCGCGGTAAAAATAACGGCGACGTCGATGGGTGAGTCTACAGAATGCACAAGGTTTTTGGCGTGTTGCAATTTGCTAATACGAGGACTGGAAGTATATCCTACTTCAACACCAACGTCCCTGGCTCCGGCATCTTCGTACCCATCACAAAGGCTATCCGTCGCGAGTCGCCCAACCACGCACCCTACCCTGCGACGCCTACCCCGTCTACAAACCGGAGAGCTCCCGCCCAAAGCTCAGGCTATACACCACCAATGCCGGCCTTGCCCAAGCTGAGCGCATCAGTCGGACCTGGTGCCAGAGCGGTCAGCCCGCAGTCCAGGCAGCGCCCCCGAATGTCGCTCCCCCGCCCCGAATCGCCAGTCCGCCGAACCCAGATGACTCCGGGCCCTCGACCATCTATTCCCTCTCCTTCTAAGGCCGCAAGGCAAGCCAGTCCGACCAATCGATTTGCCCAAAGTGTCAGAGGCACCGCCGGTGACCCAAACAAAAAAATCGGCCACCTTAATCAGAGCGTGAACCACGGCCAGCGCAGCAACTCTGCTATGGGTGGCGGCGGTGTCATGAACTTCGACGATGACCCCGCACCCCTCGCACAAAGGCCTATCAGGCCGCCCGCCTTGTCCACCTCGGCCTCGGCCTTTAATCTGCGAAGACCGGCTTCGCGCGCAAACAACGCCAACGAGGAGGAGATTGGGCGTCTCAAGAGTCAGCTGGAGGATAGGGACAGCCAATTAAAAGAGCAGGCTAGCACCCTGGCTGAGATGGAGAGCAGCTTGGTTGAGCTGCAGTCCCTGATCGATCAGTCGGACGGCGGCCCCAGACACGCACGGAATAGTTTGGATGACAAGGACTCTACCCAGCTACGCCTAATACTACGCGAGAAGACGGAAAAGATTGCTATGCTCACAGCAGAGTTCGATTCTCATCGCGCCGATTTCCGCAGCACAATTGATACACTGGAACTTGCTAGTACGGAGACGGAGCGTGTGTATGAGAAACGCATGGAGGAGCTCATGGCGGACATTAGAGAGCTTGAATCGAGGAACGTCGACGTAGATTCTGTCGCCAATCAACTCAAGCAACTGGAAGAGCTGGTCCAAGAACTCGAAGAGGGCCTCGAAGATGCGCGTCGCGGAGAAGCCGAAGCCAGGGGTGAAGCCGAATTTCTACGAGGCGAGGTTGAGAGAACAAGGTCGGAACTTCGACGCGAACGTGACAAATCAGGCTCGCCAGGAGGGCAGGTCAATGGCGGCAGCGATTCTACCCTTTCCAAAGAGCTGGAACAAAAGGAGGATGAAATTCGTGGTCTCAAGGCTATTATCCACTCACTCAGTCGCGATTCAGTTCCCGGCGAAGATGGGCATACCCCAACGCTGCGAGATTCTTTCAACGATCAACCGGCTCCTACAGCCAACGGGGCGGGCCGCGATCATTCGGAGCGTCGTGTGGTCGAACTGCAGGCGCTTCTCGATAAGAAAAATAGCCGGCAAGAGGAACTTGAGCAAGAGTTGGAGTATCTCCGCCGTGGCACCGGTACAGACCAAGGTCAAACCGGGTACCAACATCATAGATCTTCGTTGAGGGATTCCCGCGATACCGTAATCCCGACACGCGCGGAGCCTCGGTCGCCGGAAGCCGCAACGCACCGCCGCGGCAACACGCTGGATACTATGCCGGAGAGTGACACATATTCCTCGGAGACTAGCGCACTCTGGTGCGAAATTTGCGAAACTAGCGGGCACGACATTCTCACCTGCACCAATATGTTTGGACCGGAAGGCGTCAAGAGCGTCTCTAATGCAGGTGACGGCAACAGCAAAGCCGGAGATCGCGATACACTCAAGGCGCCGCCGACTTCGCAGTTTACAAATGGCGGTACAAACGGTGCTGATGATGCTGCCCGTCCCGCTCCCCTCACCACAGTCCGGTCAAAGCAAGCCACACAGCCAACACCACCCATCAAGATCATGCCGAACCCAATGGAGTCTGGCCCTGTAGCAGGCAAAGAGAGTGGCATCATGGATCCGGAGAAGTGGTGTGCCGTCTGCGAACGCGACGGCCACGACAGCGTCGACTGTCCTTTTGAAGATGCGTTTTGACGGAGTTTACGTATGAGAAACATGAACAAAGATGCGGTCGAGGCTGCGTATCGAGCTAGTGGTGGCGAAATGCTTCGTCACCGTTGGCATTACCAACAGCAGTGTAATTTGGCTGAATTGACTACGAATTTTCTTGCCTTGTCGATAATGGGCCTTTGGAGCAAGATACCCCTTTCTTTAGAACAAATTAATGCTGCTCCCTGTCTACCCAACTTTCTTGTCATTCGCGTAGGGCAGATTTCAACTTAACTTGGCCTTTTGCTTTTGTTGCGAGGTGCAACTTGCTGGCCAGAGGTGATACAGATACCGTAATAGCGAACACGCCACACATTTCTAGTGGCCAACATACTGAAAGTCAGACCTCCAATACTTCGCCAACACTCAAGAGACTGCATCTTCCAGATGTCAGGCAGAGGCAACTAAGCGCATCCAAAAGCTGGCCAGCGACGAAAAGAGGAAGGACTATAGAATGAACGTTCTCGAAAGAATTAACAAATATATAACATCAAGCCTTGCGCAGTTGGTGACCGGCGTGATACAATGGCGGCGGACCCCACGCATTCCAAGGCTGGCGATTTGGATGATGAAATACAGTATCTTTATGATGCCCTGAAGTAATATCGTCATTGTCATTTAGATCAGATTTGTGGTGAAATTATCTCACATATTCGGCTCAACGGCTACCGAGATTTCAAGACTCCAGGTAGCTCAGTCGATTTCGTCATGAATACTTCATAAGAATTCGGCGTTCTCTTCCTCGGCCACCCACATACCCACCGAAGCCATTGGCAAGAGGCCAGCATCCAGATTTGCAATCAAGGCGCCCACTCTCCTGAAGCTGGCGAGAAGTAAGATATCCTTCGACAAATATGCTCACAGGCGCTCATGGGCGACGCAACGCTGACTCGTGGGCATAAAAGATGCACTGACAAAAGTAAAACGGAGCGAGGCGATGCGCCAAGAGAGCACCGCTGGATTCCGTACGAAACGTTTTGTTAACAAATCAGCCGTCGTGATCAGGACTTACTCTGCCTATCTGCATATGAGGGCAAGCTCACGCACCGCAAGCGGGCCTATATGAACCGACAATGGCTCGGAGACCAATAGCCATTGTCATTGGCCAGGCTCCTTTCTAGCTCGAACACTTCTCTATCCGACAAGTCCAAAGCAATATTTTCGGTGTTGACTGCGAAAACTACATGGCAATTTTACAATTCTGACCTGATATCTCAGGGCTTGTCAGGCGATAACCTATACTTGATGTATGAATCGCACTCTGGTATCTCGGGTGCGTTCGTCAACGAGCCTTTGCTACGGGCTCAATACACTGACGAAGTCATGGTTCAGCCGGAGCGTCAAATGATTCATGACATGCCTCAGATCTTTGCTCTTGGTATATTACTCCTTGAACTGGAAACTAGAAAAACGATGGCGATGCATCGAACTAATCCAAGACTGTGTCCCTCTGGTCCTGTCGGAATAAACACAAACTATAGGATATATTAACTAGATTCAAACTAGTAATTTATACACTAATCCATATACTAATTTATATAGAACTTCTTATTATAGAGCTATTATACTAAGAATATTAATATATGAGGAGTCTAAAATTAGTGTATTTGTCCTAAGTATACTAGGTAGTTATTAAGATATAAGGGACTTTGTTTACTCTGGACTCTGGTTTCTAAGGCTTTAATTGGCTGCTTAGGACCCACGGAGTACTGCAAGTTAACCTACTTGCCAACCGCCCGTGGAACTTGGCCAAAGGCCAAATACGCCGCTCCGATAGGCTGACCCATCGCACCGCCACAGGGTCGACATTCTTCGAAACCATTCCATGGGGCGCACGGAGCAACGCTGACGGCGTTCGCCCCAGGTATTGAGAGTACCTAACCACCGATCCCGCAAACCCTTCGTTTTTTAATTGTTCATCACCCTTGTTCTTATTCCATCTTTCTCTCTTCTCTTTCGTGCGCCTTCTCCGAACAAGATCGAGAATTACATCTTCGTACCCCAACACGCGTATCTTCCTCCCGTCTCCCGTCCAGCTCACGATTTGCGGTCTTCGCTTGGCGTCTCCTCCGCGAATCTCGCGAGACCAAACGCCCAACGCGAATCTCGTGATACCGAACACATAATCGCAAAAGATCTCTAGCGCCACCGATCCCTGGGCATTCGAAGGCTGCATCGTCCTTCCTCGACTCATCGTCGCTCTACGCGATCCTATCTTTGCCCAGGTAAGCCGCAGTTGCCCGAGGCTGCGAAACCCTGCTCGCAATATTTACGACCCCCTCCTTCGTCGCTTTTCCGTCGCCTTTTCTTCCCATATTCCCCATTCTAGCTACGATAAAGCTAGAAGCTAGATACTGCGTTCCAAGTCACTGCGTCTGTTTCCACTGGCACCACCTTCATTCGTGCCTAGGTACTTCTCTCTCGCATCAATCCGTCTCCCAATGCTCGATTGCATTCTTTTCACGTCGGCCCACAGCAGTGCGCAACACAACTTGGCAGATTTCGCGACTGACTTATGCGAACAACAGTAACCCTGCTCGCAGTTTCGCCCAGGAAGAACTGCCAGAGACTGATTTTGCTCCACAAACACGCTTGAGTTTCAGTTACCGAACGACAGTCTGCGCTG
The DNA here is from genome assembly GCF_000225605.1 of Cordyceps militaris CM01. Taxonomy (NCBI): domain Eukaryota; kingdom Fungi; phylum Ascomycota; class Sordariomycetes; order Hypocreales; family Cordycipitaceae; genus Cordyceps; species Cordyceps militaris. The sequence goes on along the minus strand of NW_006271972.1, from coordinate 4,363,479 downwards.
CAAATATCACAATGGTGGCGGAGACTAAATACTACGATATCCTCGGCGTACGCTTCGTCAACCCTAGCCCTACTATTGTACCCTTACTAACGGTCTAATAGGTCACTCCGACTGCCACCGACGCCGAACTGAAGAAGGCATACAAGATCGGCGCGCTTCAGTTCCACCCGGGTACGTCCAAACAGCCCTCCGCGATGACAGTAAATTGACAAGACTGACATGCGAGCAGATAAGAACGCCAACAATCCCGAAGCCGAGGAGAAGTTCAAAGTAATTTCCCACGCTTATGAAGTCCTTTCCGATAGCCAGAAACGACACATCTATGACCAGTATGGTGAGGCTGGCCTCGAGGGTGGTGCCGGCGGCGGCGGCGGCATGGACGCCGAGGAATTTATGGCTAGCATGTTCTCCGGAAATGGCTTTGCAAGCTTCGGTAATATGTTCTCTGGTGGCATGGGCGCCGGCATGGGCCGCAACAGAGGCGCCGCCCGTAAGGCTCGCACCATTGCTCATACGCATATGGTCTCGCTCGAGGACATATACCGCGGCAAGATCTCAAAGCTGGCGCTTCAGCGCTCTATCATCTGCTCCAAGTGCGAGGGCCGTGGTTGCAAGGCGGGTGCCGCCAAGCACTGCCCAGGCTGCAATGGTCAGGGGACCAAAATATATGAGCGCAACTTTGGCGGACGATTTCAGGTTACCTGCGCTGACTGCAAAGGAGAAGGTGAGATCATAAAGGACAGAGATCGCTGCAAGCAGTGCCAGGGCAAGAAGACTGTTGTTGATCGCAAGGTTCTGCATGTCCACGTCGATAAGGGTGTCCGCAGCGGCACCAGGGTCGAATTTCGCGGCGACGGTGATCAGGCGCCCGGCTACCAGGCGGGTGACGTTCTCTTCGAAATTCAAGAAAAGCCCCATCCTCGCTTCAGGCGCATAGACGACCACCTTTTCTACAACTGCAAAATTGATCTCGTCACTGCCCTTGCCGGTGGTACTATCTACGTTGAGCACTTAGACGATCGTTGGCTGAGCGTCGATATCCTCCCGGGCGAGGCCATTACCACAGGTACGCTGAAACCATGCCTTTGAGGATTATTGAATCAAGACTGACTGGCAAAAGGCTCCATGAGAATTGTAGCCGGCGAGGGTATGCCTTCCCACCGCCATCACGATCACGGCGACTTGTACATCAATTTCGAAGTCACTATGCCGGAGAAGGACTGGACACAAAACCCCGAGGCTTTTGAGGCCCTTCGCAAATTCCTTCCTTCACCCGCTGTGCAGAACGTTCCTCCGGCCGAGTCAATGACCGAGCCATACGATCTCGATGAAGTCGAGCCAGAGATGCAGGCCGCTATCCAAGAACACGTCGCGGAACTAAAGAGAGCTGAGCAAGAAAAGTCCAGCAGACAGCAACACGGGTCTGCTGGTGGTGCAACTGCTGAGGGCGTGCAGTGCGCGACGCAGTAAAGCGTCGACTGGTATGTACTCGCGCTTACGGGATCGGATGGCAAGAGCTGTTTGGAAAGTCGCGTTCTTGCTGGAGATACCAGGCGACGCCAGGGTAGTTCCAGACGACCCTTGCGGCATAAGGGTATTCTGAGCGTTACAGGTCATCTTGCTATTTTTTGGGGGGGATAAGAGAGGGGATGGGTGGGCAGTGTGTCGTGGGGAAGCATAATTCTTTTGATAGTTGTCGTCGCGTCATCAAGTCCTCTCAGTTCAGAAAGGGGGGGGATAATGACGGTAAATGGGGGACAGGAATACCAGGCAGGACCGGAGTGAGGGCCGTTTCACTTCCCAATTTCATTAGGAGCTACGAAGGCAATGGAGAGAAGACTGACAAGACCGGCTGGCGCTTTGCTTTACAGATCGTGGGGATGTATACTTTTCTTCTCGGCCAGACTTCTTTTTTCAATTTTTTTTCGCTACCATTAGACCATGATTACAATCACTCTAGACTAGTGTTGTTGTCTTTCTTTATACAGTGCTGCATCTAGTATATTCCGTCGCTAGTATCGCTATTCTTCAGCAACGGTTCCTTCCTGTTGCTCTCCCTCGACCTCCTCCAGACCGCCGCCCACCGGCTGCTTGCGCAGGTGCGCCACTGTGTAGAATAGCATGTGGACATCTACTTCGGCGACAGTTTGCTCCTGAACCTCCTGAGACTCGTCATGTACGGGCGCAACGGTGTCGACCGTGAGACGACCGTCGTCATTCATGAGGCGAATGATGTGGAGGCTCTGCGCACCGCAAGCCTCTGAACGCTCGGGAATATGCAGCGCAATAGCGAGGCTCGCGGCGTCGCTAGTCATGCTGGTGGCGATATCCAGGGGCTTACCAGGGAGTTGGATGATGCCTGATCTGGTCAAGGTGTTGTCATGGAGAAGCTGCCATGTGAAAACGGCAGAGATGCTGCAAGATATGAGAGTCAGTACCTATCACAATAAAGCAACGTTCAGTGCCAAGTCTTGCTTACCCTTCGCAGATTGCAACAATGAAGGTCTGTGTACCTTGCTCGCAAGGGTGCTCGAGAGCAAGGAGTTTGGAAACAGCGACACTGCTTGCCTGTGGGGTAACTTCGTGGGCGGGCATTAGGATGCTCGTCCTCGACAGAAGCTTGCCATGGATCCAGTCCCAGACGAACAAGTCCTCATCACCGCCTCCAGAGACAAGAACCGCCCCGCGCCCAGCCGGAATCACCATGGCCCCGACAAACTCCCTGTGGCCCAGGCAGTACCCGTGAATGACGTGCGCCTGGGGCATGTACCGTGACACGCGAATGTGCTCGTCGCGATCGCCCGTGAGCACGTACCGCCGGCGCTGCACATCCTCGCCCAGGAGAAGTGTCGTCAGCATGGAGACATGCCCCAGCAGCAGCGTGTGCTCAAAGTCCGGGCCTTCGGCTCTGACATGGTCTGCGGGGTTAATTGGGTTCGCGAGCTGCCGCTGCTGCGCGGCGAGCGCGGCGCGGTTACCCTTGGAGTGCACGGTGAGGACGGTGGCGGCGGGTTTGGAAAACGGCTTTGAAGAGCCGGAGGAGGAGGAGGTGGCGTTTTGCGGTGGCACGTAGGGCTCGGTGCTCTTGAGGAGGGGGATGGCGTAGACGTCGCCGAACTTGTCGGCGACGATGATCTGAGAGTCTGGCGACACTGTTATGGAGGAGGGCCGCTTTGGCATAACTCTACGATGGAGCGATTGTTAGCGAGGTCTTTCGATACGAGTTTTACTCTAAATTAGGTATACCTTTTGCTGAGCTGTGAGAGTTGGCCGTTGCCATCGTGTGTAAAGACCCAAACTGCCTTATCATGGCCCGACACGGCAACCAGGTGGCTTCCGTTGCCGGTGGTTGTCAATTGGATGATGACGGGACGGTCAGGCACCAGGGTCAACTTCGGCTTTCCCTGACCCTTGGCCCGGCGCTTTTTCCTTTTGGTGCCGGTCTTGTCCTCGTCTTCGTTGTCTGGTTGCTCGCCCTCGGTCACTTTTTGGCGCTTCGCAGGAGGCTGTCCGGCCTCGTCCGCCATGACGGAGTCGTCTGCGTCTTCGGGCAAGCTTTCAGCGGCTACGGACGCTTTCAGATCTGCCGCCAAGTATGTCTCCAGATCGGGGTGTTTCCATGTTGCGATGTGAGCGCCGTCGGCAAGGCGAAAGGTGTGAATCTTTCCGCCTCGGGTGGCAAATAGGACATTGCCGTAGGTGTAAAGACAATTGTATGGGATCTTCATCTGAGGCATGTTTTTTATAGCTTAGCGGACAGCCTCGTCTACAAACAAGTGCACGCAAGGCAGTGAGCTGCTCAATTTTTCGTATAAGAGCCAGGCCGGAAAAACGAGGCTTCACTCTAAGCAAAGCTACATTGGCAATGTACCATTTCCGACACTTTAAAAAGGTACGTACCTTTTGCTCCCGTACTAGTCCGAAAGTAGATGCTGATCTACTGTAAAGTACTCGCTCGGCAAGCCCTAGATAGGAGGCAAAGCGTTAAGTGGGGCGAGCACACAATCTCGCTAAGCGGTGTCTATTGGCGCAAAAGAATTAGTGGCCGCAAGGAAAAACTATTGTGAGAGCGCGCGATGGTTGACGGCTCTTCTCCTGCACAACGTTAAACAACCACCACCATCACCTAATTACTTCAATTACCTTTTGCCCTTAAATAACCTGCCTTTAACAAGAAGTCATGGGGGGCAAGACTGCAAACAAAGCCGGCTACTTCGACAAGCTCAAGGGCTTGCTCGAGGAGTACAAGTCGATCTTCATCGTCGAGATTGACAATGTCACGTCTCAGCAGATGCACGAGATTCGCCACTCGCTTCGCGGCAAGGCTGTTGTGCTGATGGGCAAGAACACCATGGTATGCTGTCAATCCACTCGGCGCGCACGCGCAACCTCGCTAACACTTCATCTTTAGGTTCGCCGTGCCCTCAAGGGTTTCATCAGCGACACCCCCGAGTACGAGCGTCTCCTGCCCTTTGTCAAGGGCAACGTCGGTTTCGTCTTCACCAACGAGGACCTCAAGGAGATCCGCGACCTCGTTCTGGCCAACCGCGTCGCCGCGCCCGCCCGTGCTGGTGCCGTCGCTCCCCTCGATGTCTGGGTCCCCGCCGGCAACACCGGCATGGAGCCCGGCAAGACCTCGTTCTTCCAGGCCCTCAACGTGCCCACCAAGATTGCCCGTGGTACCATTGAGATTACGACCGATCTCAAGCTCATTGAGAAGGGCCTCAAGGTCGGCCCCTCCGAGGCCACCCTGCTCAACATGCTCAACATCTCGCCCTTCACTTTCGGTATGGGTGTCGCTCAGGTCTACGACGAGGGCCAGTGCTTCGACCCCAGCGTGCTCGACATTGAGGAGGAGCAGCTCCTCAAGAGCCTGAGCAGCTGCATCAGCTCCATTGCCTGCATCTCGCTCGCCATTAACTTCCCCACCCTCCCTTCGGTTATGCACTCCCTTGTCAACTCGTACAAGAATGTTCTTGCTGTTGCCATTGAGACGGAGATTACCTGGCCCGAGATTGAGCAGCTCAAGGACCGCATCGCCAACCCCGATGCCTACGCCTCTGCTGCGCCGGCCGCGGCCGCTGCCACTACCACTGAGGCTACCAAGGAGGTTGAGAAGGAAGAGTCCGAGGCTGAGGACTCTGACGCCGATTTCGGTGGTCTCTTGTACGTGTGCCTGAAAGAGCTTTTTATAGATTTCTCGCTAACCCAATTTTTAGTGACTAATTGCGGTCACTTGATCACGACGAATGACAGACTTGCAGGGCTTTTGGTTGGGATCACACCATGGAGATCAACAGTATCGAGCACATATTTCACCGCCAGCTGTAGAAATTGCTGTCGGCACGATGGTATGATTGACACGAAACAAAACAATCAAAAAATCGAAGTCGGTTTCTCGAAAGGACCTGTCCTATTTCGCCATTTTGCCGTGAGTGCATGTTGAACCTACCCGGGTGGCGACAGTACTCTCTCCTAAAGGTTAGTTTGCTATTTTCTTTATCAAAAACCTGGAAACCAAGCCCCCCATCGGAAAGATTATGCAAATGTTCAAGAGCTTTTTAACCCTGAATCTTCTGTTGACACACACACACACCCTATGACCGACTACTCACTCTTTTCACCTATTTTATTACCTATTTTACAAAGGGTATCATCGCTAACTGCTTGAAGAATAGTGTACACATTGATTGCCCAGTCCAGCCCCCCATTGCATCCCGATTTCTACCCGAACACTGCGCATGCCCAGTTAATGCGCGTAAATCTTTTGTAAAACCCTTTCTGCCATTCGTAGGGCCACTTCTGGCAGTCCAGCTCGTCTCGCCGCCTTTAGTGCATGACTATTGCGATTGATGCCCTTTCGCAGTCGGTGAACGTAGACAAAGCCGCCATCCGCATCCTCTTCAATGTCTGTGCAATACAGCTGCACTGCGCCGTGGTTGGGATCGCACAGTCCATCGGCCGCCGCAAGATCTGCGATGGCATGAAAGTGTGTCGCAAACAGTGTGCGGCACTGATTGACGGTGACAAGATGGTGCAAGCAGGCATATGATACTGCCGCGCCGTCCTCTGGCGTCGTGCCGCGACCTATTTCGTCCATGATGACAAAGGAGCTGGGTGTCGCGTGTTTCAGGATGTGGGCCGTCTCAAGCATCTCGACCATGAATGTGCTCTGATCGCGGTACAAGTTGTCGGCAGAGCCGACGCGGCTGAAGATGGCGTCGACAATGCCGAGCTCGGCGTAGGATGCTGGCACATAGCACCCAATCTGCGCCAAGATGGTAATGAGTGCATTCTGGCGCAGGAAGGTGCTTTTGCCAGCCATGTTTGGTCCGGTGATGAGCCAGAGGGAGCCGGCGGTGCGATTGCCGACCAGACAGTCGTTTTCAACGAAGCTCCGGCCCTGCTCGACGAGTCCGCCCTCGACGGTGGGATGTCTACCGCCAATGATGGTGTGTGCTGTAGAATTGTTGAGTACAGGACGCAACAGGCCTCGCTCGGAGGCTAGTCGAGCAAAGGAGGTGGCAATGTCGAGTTCGTCAAGGACAGCGGCATTGCGGCGCAGGTTGACGAGGTTGACGACGACGTACTCCCTCAATGACTGGAAGACGCGCTGCTCCTCGCGGCGGATCTGGAAGCGTGCGTGGTCGAGGCGCTGGCCGAGGGCTGTCCATTCAGGCAGGTGAAAAGAGCGCGTCGAGCGACTCGAGGACAATGCGCGGATGTCGGTCATGTTCTTGGCGTCTTTGCCCTTGATGTGCGCAATGTGGCCCAGACCAGGTGTCCATTTCAGAGAAAGGCTTGGTGCGCCAAGACGGTCACGAAGGGCCTCGCTGAGAGACTCGCGTTCTTCCAAAAGTGAGGCAAGCTGCTCGTGTAGGATTTTGAGGGCCGGGCTTGCTTCGGGCTTCATGATCCATGTGTCATTGTCTTCGGCGTAGTACTCCCTGATACTCGTGGGTCGTTTCTTGGTGCTCTTGGGCAGCGAGGAAGCATCTTCGACGGAGCCTTGCATGGCCACGATACCTTCTGCGAGGGCCATCATGTGGCTGGCTTCTGACTCTGCAGCCTCATGCTGCAGCTCGACGCCGTCCTCGTCAATGGCGTCGGTGATGCGACGGGCTAGGGTCCGAGGCTCTTGGAGACGGATGCGCTTTGTGAGAGTAGCTAAACACCGTGATGAAGTCTCTGCGGTCGCTTTCTCCAGAAGATGGACAATGTCTGCGGTCGCTTGGATTGTACTCGCGAGATGAATGAGGTCGTCGGCGTCGCCCCGACCAAGGGCAAACTTTTGCACCAGTCGCTGTGAGTCGTGACTGCGTCGGAGTAACGTGACGATGAGGTCGCAGAGGTCGGGTGATTCAAAGAAGCGAGCAACCAAATCTTGTCGACCAGTTATAACGTCGACGGAAGTAGATGGCGCACTGAGCCATTCGTTGAGCAATCGCGAGCCACTCTTGGTGACGGTGCGGCGGATGGCATGCAGCAGGCTGCCGCGAAAGAAGCCGTCGCGACTGGTCTGCTTGACCTCTAAAGCGCGCAAGCTGTTTTTATCGATCATCATGATTTGCATGTTCTCATGGCGTAGGGGCGGTTGCAGCTTCATGCTCATGCCTTGCAGCCTGTCTTTGACATAGTTGAGTACCAAGTGCCCGGCACTGATTTCGTGTGGAGTGAAGCTCTCAAGGGCTGACGGTGGAATGTCAGATTCAAGCATGCTGCTCCAGTCGGAGATGTGGGAGAATTGGCCGGCAGGGGTGTATGTGATGAGATGTCTGTCTTCTGCGAGGATGGAGAAGAGGTCGTGCTCTGTTTGGGACTGCAGGTCCTGGTGCAGGACAATTTCGCGCGGGGCGATGCGAGACAGGACCGAGCCAAGTGATGCCAGTTCCGTCTGCTGGGTAAAGAAGTTGCCGGTGGAAAGATCCAACCAGGCCAGGCCAAGGGGGATACTATCATGAGATGCAGGATCAGAAGCCATCTGGTTGGGCACGTGGATGGCCATGACATAATTGTTGGCATAGGGATCGATGAAATTCTCGTCGATGAGAGTTCCAGGCGTAATGATGCGGGCAACTTTTCTGTCATGCAAAAGACCTCCAGATTTGATTCTTTCTTCCGGATTGTGGGGGAATTCCTCAGCCACGGCAACATATCTATTTAGGTCTTGAACCAGGATCTTGAGGTAACGGTCCAGCTGGAAGAATGGGAAGCCAGCCTGGGCCATGTAAGTATTGATCCTTGATTTCTTTGATTCGCGGAAAGGGGAGGAAAAAAATTGGAATTTACCATGGCAACTGGGCCAGCACTCGTTTTTTTGGAAGCCAGCTTCAGGTTGAGCAGGGGCGCATACTCGTCGGCATGTTCAAAGTAGAGCTCGTAGAAGCCACCAACACGGGTCAAGAGGACGCAATTTTCGAACTTATCCATGTTGCGACGTGCCTGCTGCACTACAGTAGGATACACGGCGGCAATCTTGTCTTCCTCTACCGGGGGAGACTCTGCCTGTAGAGAGCCCTGCGGCAGGTCTGACAGCTGCATCGTGGTCCTGGTTTTCTTTCCCCGAACATGGTTCGCCGCAGGCAAGCTTGGGGGCCAGCAGCAGGAAAGCTGGATGCAGGTGAGGCATCTGGGCGCTATGACGCGTGGTCGATGACTTGCCAGACTGTGTATAGCGTGGCTAGTACGTCTGCGAAGCATGGGAGCGATGAATATAGGTGTGCGTTGGAGATGCGTGGGATGGGTTGGGTTCCAGTGGCCTACTGTAGGTAGGTAGGGTTACGAGTTGAGGGGTGGCCAGTGCTGCTGTGGTAGCCCGCTGCCCGCCGCTACCATCTGACTTCTGACAAGGGATAGGTAACAACTACAAGCATTACAGTAAATCTACAAATTATTGTGCCGAGCATTGGCATTAGGTAGGTACTCTTCCACTGCTTGAATTGTTGTTCAGCAAAGGCCTCACTCGAATAGCCGAATATCGAGTAGTACTTATCCCTATCGTGGTTTCTTCACTGGCCTCCCGCTTGTGCTTCAGCGGGAGGTGCAACAGAGACAGATAGGCTCACCTGCCGCGCCTAGTTATCCTTCACACGCAGACTTGCCATTTCATGACGCGGGAGAGCAGTCACAAATCCTGAACAGCACATCATCTCCTCTACGGCACGTCTTGGCCCTTGGTATCTCATTATCCTTTATTTGACGTGTTATTTCTCTCTTCTTTTTTATAGCTCTGCCATGGTCAAGCTGTCGTCCATTAGTACTATCCACAACAGTGATTACCGACTTACACCCTAGGTACTACTTACCTACCCGCTACCATACCTCGAGGCGACGACTTGCATCAACAGCTGAATATCGCTCTTCTTTGACGTTCCCGGAATACCTTTTCTTTCAAAATGGCGACCACCAATTTGCCTGACCGGCTCGCGATGAGGTAGGTTCAGAAACAGTCTGTTACCTTGGCCATCTTCCTCGTCACCGTCGCTCCTACATACCTACCCTACATAGGTAGGTACCTACCTAAGCGCCGCACCCGACCACCCCGGCACCCCAAGTCTACGCCACCGCCGGCGAAAACAAGCCCAGAAGAATTCCTGGCGACCTAGCCAGAGAAGCCTCTAGGTTTTTGGTCTGCCCACGAAGCAAACTCTCTCCTTCTCCAGTCCACTTGGGATGCAACGACCTCAAAAGGCTGTCGCAGGCAATACCGACCTGCCCGAACCAGCGACTTGCCCCCACCCAGTCTCCAACCTCGCATGGCGCTAGACATGGCACTACAATATGCTCCGAATGCCCTGAAGCCACCTATCCCGACGGCTGTAGTGGCTTACCGTGACAGACACCACCACCAGCCCCCCACTGTACCTCTCGGTCTAGTGGCGCCCATGTCTCGTTTCCCCAGCTTCTTCCCCTCCACAAATCGTCACAAGGTCCTTATTATGCCCATCTCTTCTTCCTCTTCTTCTTCCTTGTCTTTTCTTTTTCCAACCTTCCTCCTTTGGTTTCTCAAGGCCGGCATCCTGATGTGAGGTTGAGACACCCTCTTCCATAGTATTCCCCAATCTTTTATGGCCTTGCGCTTTTGATATATTACTTACCGCAACTTCTGATTGCGCAGTCCAAACGCAGCTTTCACTACAGCGCTACCCGCCGACTGCCCGCGCCATTCTACTGTTGCCGGCCTTTCTCATCCGCTTCCGCCACGACTTCGTCGCTTCTCCAACCGATCCGCTCCTCCTGCACCCGGCCACGATTTCCAAGTCGATACTATGGGTGGCGGCCACGATCACAAGAGCAGGGGTGCCTACCCCGTCTACGCCGACAAGCCCGTCGGCGTGGCCAAGACGAGCATTCTCCAGGGTCGCATCGAGCCCTTCTACAAACCTGGCCAATATGAAAAGGTCAATTTGTTGGCGTGCGTTATTCCCTGCTGTCTTGAATAGATAACCTGCTGACACTGACCAGAAACATGTACAATGCCCGGTACTCGGGCGAGCCCAACATCAAGCTCGCCGTTTGGGCTGCTCCCGGCCAGGACCGTCCCTCATTCCAGGAGGCCGTTTCACACGAGTTCAAGAAAGCTCATATTGGTGACGCTTTTGGACCCTCATGGACTACCCACTGGTTTCACGTCACAATCACGATCCCCAAGGACCTCGTTGACGAGGAGTTTGTCATTCTCGAATGGGATGCCAACAATGAGGGCATGGTCTGGACCGACGACGGCATGCCCCTACAAGGCCTCACTGGAAACGGTGACCGCATCGAGTGGGTTATTCCCGACCATTTCCGCGACGGCAAAGAACATGTCATTTACATTGAGATGGCCTGCAACGGTATGTTTGGCAATGCTCCCGACGGCACCACCGACAACACCCCTCCCGATCCCAACAGATATTTTCACATCTCCAAGGCGAGTATTGCCGCCGTCAACTACCAGGCCCGCATGCTTCTCTTTGACATCTGGCAGATCGGCGATGCGGCCCGCGAGCTTCCCGAGGACTCGGCCGAGCAGAACAAGGCCTTGGCTGTCGCCATGAGGATTATTGACACTTTTCAGGTCGACAACCAAGACTCTATTCTCAGGTGCCGCAAAATTGCCCAAGAGATTATTGGTCCCGACGTCGACTCTCACCGTGTTTACGAGGTGGGCAAGGACCCTACCGTCTTCGGCATCGGCCACTGCCACATTGACAGCTGCTGGCTCTGGACCTTTGACGAGACCAAGCGCAAGGTCGCCCGCTCTTGGTCTAGCCAGTGTGATCTCATGGACCGCTACCCCGAAGCCCACTTTGCCTGTTCCCAAGCTCAGCAGTACAAGTGGCTCAAGACGCTCTATCCTCGTGCCTTCGAGCGCGTCAAGGCCAAGGTCAGAGAGGGCCAATTCCATCCCATTGGTGGTAGCTGGGTTGAGCACGACACCAACATGCCCAGCGGCGAGTCACTTGTTCGTCAGTTCTTTTACGGCCAACGCTTCTTTGAAGCCGAGTTTGGCTCCCGTAGCCGCACCTTTTGGCTCCCCGACACCTTTGGCTACTCCAGCCAGCTGCCTCAGCTTTGCCGTCTTGCCGGCATGGACCGCTTCATGACCCAGAAGCTGAGCTGGAATAACATCAACAACTTCCCTCACACCACCTTCATGTGGGTCAGCCCAGATGGCAGCCAAGTCATTTGTCACATGCCTCCCTCTGAGACGTACACCTCCGAGGCCACCTTGGGCGATATTCGCAAGAGTATCACCAACCACAAGACGATGCGTACCGACAGCTCTTCACTTCTCGTCTTCGGCAAGGGTGACGGTGGTGGCGGTCCCACATGGCAACACCTCGAAAAGCTGCGTCGCTGCGCCGGCATCAGCAACACAATCGGTGGTATCCCCAAGCTCAAGCTTGGTCTCTCGGTCGACGACTTCTTTGACCGTCTGACGTCAAAGGCCAACGCCTTCCCGACCTGGTACGGCGAATTATACTTTGAGCTCCATCGCGGCACCTACACCACCCAGGCCAACAACAAGTACTACAACAGAAAGGCCGAGGTCATGCTCCGCGACATTGAGCAGCTCGCTACGATTGCTTCTATCAAGAACAAGTCGTATAAGTATCCAACCGAGGATATCGATAACATGTGGGAGACTGTCCTGCTCTGCCAGTTCCACGACTGTCTTCCAGGCAGCTCCATTGAGATGTGCTACGACGACACCGACAAGCTCTACGCCCAAGTTTTCAAGACTGGACACACCCTCTTGAAGGAGGTTTACCAGAGCTGGAACGCATCAGACAATCGCGCATCCTCTGTTCATGAATCCGTTGTTCTCAACACTCTGCCCTGGCATCGTAAGGAAATTGTCGAGATCTCAGAGACGGAAGTGGGGGTCGCGTGCGGGGATGGACAGTTGCTTGCCGTGCGTTCCTTCAAGACTCAGGGAACCGAGCCTGCCGTGACCCTGCGCCAAGTCACCAAGGATCAGTTTGTTCTCCAGAATGAGCACTTCCGGGTTGAGGTCGAGGGCGGCTGTATCACATCTCTCCATGATCGTCTCAACGACCGTGAGATTGTCGAAAAGGGCGCCAAGGCCAACCAGTTTGTCATCTTTGATGATATCCCCATCTACTGGGAGGCTTGGGACGTCGAGGTCTACCACCTCAACACGAGGAAAAACTTGCAGTATGGCGAGACTCGCATTCACGAAGTCAAGCCTCACCGGGTGACGCTTGTGACGGATATTCAAATTAGCAAGCACAGCTTCATGAAGGCCTACATTAGCCTGTCTGCTGCGCTCAAAGGCCAGTCGTCATGGATTGAATGCTCGGCAGAGGTCGACTGGCACGAAAGCTCCAAGTTCCTTAAAGTCGAGTTCCCTGTCAATATTGTCAACAACGAAGCCTCGTACGAGACGGCGTACAGTATCACAAAGCGCCCCACTCACTACAACACGAGCTGGGACATGGCCAAGTTTGAGGTGTGCTGCCACAGGTTTGCTGACCTGTCGGAGCACAACTACGGTGTCTCCATTCTCAATGACAGCAAGTACGGCTTCGCCACAGCTGGCAAAGTGATGCGTCTTTCCCTCCTCCGCTCGCCCAAGTCGCCTGATGAGCACGCCGACATGGGCAAGCACACAATTCGCTGGGCCATCCTTCCCCACAAGGGTGGACTCTCCTCGGCCACTGTCCGAGCTGGCTATGCTTTCAACACGCCTCTCAAGGTTCTCTCGGCACCCAAGGCCATCATTGACAACCTCGGCAGCGCGCCAATCAGACTGGTTAATGTCGATGAGTCTGCTTCGCTGATTTTGGATACCATCAAGCGCGGCCACGACGACGAGGACGTGAGCCGTCGCGAAGGTCTCTGTGTCAACCCTGGGAGGAGCATCATTATAAGAGTCTACGAGTCGCTCGGCGGTCATAGTCGAGGCACGATTGAGACGAGTTTTGATGTCAAGCGCGTGTCCAAGTGCAACATTCTTGAGGACGAAGGGGACGACGTGCCGTTTAGCGGCGGCAAGTTTGCGATGAAGCTACGACCGTTTGAAGTGGCCACCTTTAAGCTTCAACTGTAGGGCGACTATGAAGTAGGGTGCGCGTGTTAGGGTGGAAGTGTGAGCCAAGGTTGTCAGGAGAGATTGCTCGAGCAATGGATGAATTGTGTGTTGTCAGTGTTAGCCTCTATCCTAGGTCGACGGAATCAAGACATGTCCCATTTCCTTCAAGGCTATTCTCTCATGAGCACATGTCAAGGCATTTCTCAAAGAACATGCTCTATCTTTGAGTCAAAATGATGAAGGCATCCCCCAAAGACTAGTCGGGCTATCCTGGATAAAGCAAAAACAAAAAGTACAGGCTGGTAATGGCCCATGTCAGGGGCTAGTATATGAATCCGAAAAGCCGGGGGAAAAAAACCAAGAAAAAACGTTGCGTGCTGTACTTGTACATGGTTGAAGAATATAGACACCCGACTTGTACATGTCAAGGGCACGGACACGTACTCATCCTCCATTACGAGTCGTAGTCTCGGCCGGCGCCAGGCAGGCTTTGAATGGCATTTTCCACCATGGTGATGAGCTGGTGAATGTCGGGACGCTCCGCCGGCTCGACCTTGAGACACTGGCGCACAATCTCGCGAATAGGTTCGCTAATAGCAGCCTCTCCGGACGACGAGCCCTCTCCGGCACCGGCGGTCGGTGGGCCGGCGGCGGCTTTTGCCTTGGCGACCTGGATACTGTTGACGCGCTTGGCGCCGTTGGGAGACTGGTCGGGGAAGCGCCAGTCGCCGCCCATGACGCAGAGCGACAGGGTGCCGCCCGTCTCGTCGGAGCGCATCTCAAAGGGCGACTTGCCGACGAGACAGGCAAAGAGCGTGCAGCCGAGGGACCATATGTCGACCTTGGTGTCGATGACGGTGCCCGTCTGCACGTCAAAGAGCTCGGGGGCGCGGTAGGGCATGGTGGAGTGCTCGGCGGCCGTTTCCTGAATCTGGAGCGCAATGGACTGCGATGTGACGGGTATGGGCGACGGCGCGACGGAGCCGAGGTCCATGAGTATAGGGTTCGAGCCCGAGTCATCTATCATGATGTTTCCTACCAGTGGTTGTTAGTGGATTTGGCACGGCTGGAAGAGGCTGGGCTGGCAGGACAAACCTGGCTTGATGTCGCGATGCGCATAGGCTTTTATCTTGCCACCCTGACCCATCTGATTTTCCGACTCCATGAGGGGTCTCTCCTGCTCCGTCTCCTCGTCTTCCTCTGTGCGTTTCGTTGAGGAGCGGCCGCCCCTCCCGCTGCTGCTATTGCTCGGGTCCGGATTCGTGTCGGCCTCGTGGCCCATTTCCATGCGCTCCGCGGGCGGGGCGTGGTAGTCGTGCATGGCGCGAAGGGCCTTGCAGACGCCGAGGAAGAGGGTCAGGAGGTGTCCTTGGGGGAACCTGGCGTGGTTGACGAGGTTGGCGTTGATCATGTCCTGGAGGTTGCCGCGGCGGTAGTAGGGCAGCAAGACGTAGACGGTCTTGGTGGCCTCGTCGGCGCCGCGCTCGGTGGCGACGGCGTGGTCGGCGGCGGGGATGATGTTGGGGACGTGGCGGAAGAGGCGGTAGGCTTCGACCTCGCGCATGGCTTGCTGTACGGACTCGGCGCCAAAGGGGCAGCGGATCTTTTTAAGGGCAAAGTGCTCCTTGGTGGACAGGTCCTCGACGAGGTAGACGTAGGAGAAGCCGCCCTTGGTTGGGAGGGGTGTTAGAATGATGCGCTGGCCTTGTCAAGTGAGGAGAGGGTGTCGCTGGCGCATGGGGAATGCGCGCACACAGGCAAGCACGGGACGGGGACTCACTTCGCCAAGCAATTGCAGAATCTTGAAGCTGCGGCTGTTGACTTTGAGCGTGGGGGAGCCCGGGAAGCAGCTCAGGCAATTGGTAAACGAGTAGACGAGGTCTTGGAGTATTTGCGCCATTGTAATGGGAATGATTTCCTTGTGGGAGCAAGTGCGGCGGAGTGTCGTATGGCGTAACTAGAGAGAACGGCAAGGTTGGGAGTTGTGACGAGCCAAGGACGACGAGGCTTCGCTGTCAGCGCATCCGGACGTGTCCGACAGAGGCGCAGGTGTACGTGCCCCAGGTCAGCTGTGGCGCTGCACGCTGGCGGAGGAGTGTGGTATGTCGTGTCTTGGCGGAGGCAGATGGGCGGGGAGAGATTGGGACGTTGACAGAGGGGTCGCGAGTTCGATAGAATGACGGTCGGGTTTGGTTATCTCGGATTGGCGGCAAGGTGGAAGATGGACAATGTTCGTTGAGCGGTTGCGTAGGTAAGTTGTTGCGTTGCGTTGCTCGTTGGCAGTTGTCTCGATCTGGAATGGTGGCTACTTGGGGCGCTGTTTAGTCAGCGTTTCGTGTGTCATCTGTTTTGACAGGACATTTTGCAACTCTTGTCGAAATTTACGGGCTAATATTACGACCATCAATCGAACAAACAGTTTACATGTAGCGGGAGACACATGTCCGAAGGCTGGGCTCCGAACTTGGAACTGCAGAGTTCAAACCCTCTTGGGCTCTACAGTGCTGGTTTGGCACCAGCTGCCGCGATGCGAACGAGTGTCATCGAAATCAATCGCTGCGTACTATTTTCTACCTACTCTGCTACATTGATCTTCTAAGTCACGCTGGAAAGCAACCATATTTCCTCCGTCTACTCCGTACGAGGCTTGTCATAATGGCAGCGCTGCACTGTCTCACACTCCATCCTCGCCGCCTCCAAGTTCCGTGGGTGTCGATGAACCTCTTCGTTTCCTCCTATTCCTCTTCTTCGCCGCCTTTGTCTTCTTTCCTCTTGTCACCCAGCCTTTCAAATAGTTCCATAATTCCCAACAAATTGCGCAGTAGCTCCCGACTAGCTTGCAGATCTTCCAGAAGTCCTGTGGTACCATCAAGGCGATCCTCCGGACGATGTCCTTCGTCATTCCCCATGCATGGACCGTCAGCAAGTTCCATACAGGCAAACCGAGAGTCAGGGAACCTCTCTTCATCGTCAACAGTAGCCGCACACGGAAGAAAAATAACCAGATGGGAACCAGAAAGAGTAAAGACAGCAGACAGATCCGGTAGCACCCCGGTCCGAAAAAGAGCAAGCAGAGAAAATGACTGACAATGCTCAAGGAAACGGCGTCGAAAATGACATCTGTGTAACCCACCAGTTAGCATAGACTTCTTCTCAGTACACAACTAGCCGCCAAAGGAAAGGAACGTACCTCTGGCAGGGCCCTGGGCTCCTTGGGAGACAGCGCTGAGACACTCATACACCACCCACAGATTGGTTACTGCTGCCCAAAGAAACGAAAATACCCGTCTTGTCAGATCCGCATCGGGACTCCATCTCCTATCCCCAGAATCGCACGCCGACGTGGTAGGCTGGGGTTGGAGCCCGCAGGTCCGCACCATCTCGAAGAGGCAGTCTCCCACGCCCGCGCCAAAGAGCCTTTGCAGCCTCGCCGCGCTCGCGTTCAGTAGCCTCCGCCCACTGCCGCGCTTCCACTGCTCCGCGCGCTTCGTCGCAGGCTCCACGCTCCAGCACATGTTGTTGACGAGGAGGTTGGTGATGTGGCGCCGCACTTCACTGCTTGGCCACTCTGCCGGAGGCGGAGAGGCTGAGAGACGTGTTGCCCATGGCATGACAATTTTGCGCCACATCGTGTAACAAAAGCTACAAGGGAAAGATATTGAAACAAAACGAGAGTGAATAGTAGGAGAACAAAGCGTGCAGAGGTGTTTGGGCGCCTTGTTCATGTCGCAGCCCTTCAAGTGTACCTCTCGGCAAGCAGGAACTACCACGACAATTCTCCCGCTGAAAGAAGGACCACGACGTCTGAGCTTGAGCTGATCCAAAATCTCCGCTTCATTTTAATGGACTCCAAAATACGCTGATGCAACTACCATCGCATTTCTTCGCATTTCCTGTTAGATGGATGGGGAGTGAATTCGCGAGCTCAAGTCAGCGAAGCAGCTTGGTATGACCAGGGAGCGTGCAGACTGGTACCGAGTGGCAAAGCATCGGCCAATTCCGCCCAGACTAATCCGAGAGAGCTTTAGAAGAGACAGAAAAAAACAGGGACGGAGGACCTTTCAAGAAGCTACATCGAAAAGCCACGAGACGAGGAGGAACAAGTGACGCGGCCGCTATAGATATCTGGAAGCACGTACGTCGATAGGTATTTCTAGCCATTGTCTGAACTTTTATTCCGAAAGAACAAAACGAAGAATAAAAGTCGTGATGGTGCAGATGGTGAGAATGGAGACAGTGGTGATGATGGCCGTGATGGCCGTGATGGCCGTGATGGTCTCTAAAATCATCTCTGTCAAAGTTTTGTCAGCTGGTGTGTAACCGAGGAAGGAACATGGGCTGTGCGCTCCTCCCCCGAGCAGCTCCCGGGTCCTCCCCGTCGTTTTGGACAGAAATGCAACCCGACATTATTCACAGAAACAAGCACAGCTACGACAAGGTGGTCATATACAAGCATGTTTTATTCTTCATCCACTTCTACTCATATCTCAAAAACGCTGCCAATTCTATGATATCTAATCGCTCATATCCCGCAGAGTAGCCCAAGTCTGTTGCTCATCTTTCTGTCAATCAGTCAAGCCTCTGCCATACCGGTTCACCGTAAAATCACCGTGCGCCCATAGACAGGAAATGGTAAAGAGAAAACAGTGAAATGAAAGCAAACCTCAACTCCTTTGCAAAGTAGAAAATCAATTGTTCTTTTCCCACTTTCCCAATACCGAAAAAATAGGCAAACATAGTCCCTGAAACGACTGCTGAGGGCATCGGAATCTTTTCCAATCAATGTGTTATACAAGCACGACTAAAAGCTCGCTGCGCAAATTAAAGAGGGGGCAGGGGTGTAGAAAATAGTATTGCTAAGACAACAAGTTTCGGAGTGCTGGGCTTGCGCTGGCACCGTCTGGTCGCGGGTCAGACCGTGCTGACATGTGATCCCGGGGAGGATGCGGTGGCATTCCATTAGGGCCGGAAGGGGGCCCAGAAGGGCTCACATGTACTGAGGAGCGATACTGGGATCGCTGCGGGTGAAGCCCGTGAGCAAAAGAGTCCCGCGGCGGTGGCAGAGGCGGGCCACCATTCAGGCCGTGCGGGGACGGATGGCCTACAAGCCCGCGATAAGATGGTACATAGGCTGAAGGCGGAGGTGGGGGTGGAGGCGGTGGTCCTCGTAAGCTATGGGGCGAGATCGGTAAGCTGTTCGAGTACATGGGCGAAGGCGAG
The DNA here is from genome assembly GCF_000225605.1 of Cordyceps militaris CM01. Lineage (NCBI taxonomy): Eukaryota > Fungi > Ascomycota > Sordariomycetes > Hypocreales > Cordycipitaceae > Cordyceps > Cordyceps militaris. Next base: position 4,344,719 of record NW_006271972.1, on the reverse strand, counting down.
TGCCGATGTCCCATGCCAAGTGGCGGCGGTGGTCCAGATGTTGGCGGCGGTCTAAGAGCCGAGATGGGTGGCGGCGGCACGTTGACGGGAGAACCATTCAAATGACTTGTCGGCGGCGATCGATTCGTCGATGTGTGTTGGATTGGGTTCGGAAACCATTCGTATCGTGAGGATGGAGGCGTAGAAAACGCGTGCGACGGCGGATGCGATGGCCGGGCACCTGTAACATGCGACTGCGAAATGATTGGCGCATGGATCGGATGCGGCAAAGTTGGGGGAGGCCCATTGTGATGACTGGATGGAGGTCGTGGCCATTGGCTCACAGTACGATGATCGCGATACTCGGGAACCAGTGGCGGGGGGGGCGGAGGCGGGCTACGCAGCGAAGGCATCGACGAAGGCGCCTGCGTCGGAAAAGATGGTCGCGAATCTGGCGTGGATAGTGGTGCTGGCGTGGATAGTGTTGCAGGCGTGTGATGTGGGCGGGGAGACTTGGCAAGCTTCTTGCACTTGTGGCACTGAAACTTTCTCTGCTCGACAAACTTTTGCGCCTCGGATCCAATGGCTCCATAATGACCATTAGCGAGCTGCCTTTCCTGATTTGTATCAATGGGCCACCATCGGAGAGTGACATCGACGCCACAGCTGATGCAGACCTTTTCGCCCGGCTCAGCAGCATTCGTGGCCGGGTTGCCATGTTCGCCGTTGGCCAACCCGGCAACTAGGGGAGCGCCATTGGCAGCTGTCGTAGAGGACGCTCTGTGCGTTGCAGGGAATGCAGCCCCGCCCGCCTTGGCTGCCATAGTCAACAGGTTGGCCTTGCGCACAGTTCCCGTAAGCGTCAAATCGGCCTGCTTGAAATTGTGCACGTAAAGCTGTAGTGCAGTAAGGCCGTTGTCGCCGACAATGTCATGCATCCTGTGGGTAATGATCTTGCTGGGAATATGATCCTTGCACCACAGCAAGGCTGACATGGTACCACTTTCGCCATGAATCGTCACAATGTTATGCTGGTCGCGTCGAGAGCTCTTGATCGGGGTCATGTCGAAAGCGAGGAGGTGGCCAGCTTGTCGAGCACACTCGACGTGAAACGTTGTGCGGCAGTGATGACAAGGTATGCAGGCTCCATTGCCTGCTTGATTGCAGGCATGGCAAACCTCGTCGTATCGCAGCTTGGGTATAGATGGGATGCCTTCGGATGGCTCCATTGCCTTGGAATTGCCAAACTTGACCTCCGGAGTCCAGACAGCGCAGGTCACGTGGACCCAATTGTTGTCTGCCGTTCGTTTCAGTGGCTCTCGGGGGTTTGCAGGACGATTCAGCTCTTCTTGATGCTTTCGGTAGTGCTCAACCGCCTTGCGAGCTTGTTGGACGTCTAGCCTCTCACGCTCACGGTCTTGAGGCGACATTTTCTTCTTGTGATGCGTAAGTTTGGGCTGCTCAACAAACTCATGCTCGGTATGCTCAACGGGACACAAGACACATTTGTAGCTAATCGAGACTTGCGGGTTCTTGTCGTTGGTGCACATGTCGCAAAGCCATTTGCCTTGGGTTCGGTTATCCACGATACCATAGCAGTTGCGGTGAACAGTGAGACGACACTCGCGACAAGAGACATGCTGGTCGCCAAGAGGCTCCATTGCACTGCATATGGCACAGGGCAATTTTCTGGCTTGGGGTAGCTCCATCTTGGGGGTGGCTTCATTGATCGTGTCCTTGTCCTTTTTCTTGGTCAAGCCGGCACCAGAAACGCTACCACCATCGGAAGTGGCAGGGTCGAAGTCTCTGTCGATGGGGACCTTGAGACGCTTTCTGGGAGGCTCAACGCCATTGGCGCTGGTGGTGCCACTTAGAGGGGTTGAATCACGGTCAGGCGTCATAAGGCCATGCTCCTGGGCAGCCTGGAGCTCTTTAAGAAGCTCTTCGTCCTGCTTGCGCTTGTAAGTCTTGCCATTTTGGGTGACCTTCTTGGTCACCTCGTCAATGTCCTCCCATCGGATAGCATAACGACGCCAGAGTTCGGCGCATCGTCGACAAAGAGCCACGAGCGGCAGGTTGTTTTTGTCTTTGGGTGTTGGCTTGATATCGCCACCAAGCAGACCCTGCATGGAACCAGGAGCTCTGCGCCATTGACGTGAGTTGGTCGCGACGCAAAATAGACAGACAAAGGTTCTTTTCTTTTCCGTGGCCTTGGCAGTATCGAAAGCTGAATCGTCCTCGTTGTCGGCGACCTCGTCGGCAATTTTATTGACAGGGGCTTCGGCTCTCCTTCCCTGCTTCTTTCCCTTGCGCCCCGAGTAACTGCCCCAGATTTGCTTGCCGCGATCCGACTTTTTCCACGAGTAGTAGCGACGGACAACCTGACCCGGGCTCATGGTCTTGACATGCTTCTTGACGAGAAATAGCTCGGATCCATACTTGGAAATAGCTTCCTCCCAGCGCTTTTCTTCGGCGGCGGTAAGGCGGGGTTCCTTGAAGTCAGGCATGGGTGTCTTGGCAAGCATGGCGAGAGCCTTGTCGGGATTATAATTTTGACGATAGAGGTCCGCTATAGCGACGTCCTGCAGGTTGGTACATTGCTTGGGCAGGCCGTGGCTCTTGGCCGTCTCTCTAGCCTTGTCCATGTAGGCAATGACATGCTTGGTGGATGTCTCGTCGTTTTCGGGGGGAGGAATCCAGAGCGGAGTGGCTGTGCAGTTGGGATCATCAGCGTCGTGATCCTCACCTCGAGTGGTGTAGCCAGGTGGTTCGTCCTGAACCCACAACGGTCGTTTTCCACGCATGGCCTTTTCCTCTTGGATATCCTTGTTCTTTGTGCCGCCCTTGCCGCGCTTAATCTCAAAAGGTTTGACATATTCGACAGGGCGACCTGGCCAGGGAAGGACTGTGGCCTGATTTCTGGCGCCGAGGCGGGTGCTGGCACGAGGGTATATGCGGTCGTCGAGGTCAAGGGCGTCTTCGGGCTTGCAATGGAGACCGAGGTAGCGGTAGGGCCAAAGACTAGCATGGTATATTTGCTCTGCGGTGCCTTTATGGTGGACTTTTTCGTCGTCGATCGGGGTAGTTCGGGTTGTGTTGGGGTCATGGGCGTCCTCTTCATCCTCGTCGAGAGGGTCTTCGTCGTCTTCGCCGTCGGGGACGGTGTGGCGGTTTTCTAGCTTGCGTTCTTGGGCACGACTGCAGGCACCACAAGACCAAGCAAATCCTCTCGAAGGTTTTTTTTAGGAGAGGAGGGCGAACACAATTCATGTGATATGTGAAGGTGCAAACGGCGCAATCGACAGAGTCGTTGCTAGAGCGTGAGTGTCAGTAGACATTATCAAAGACGTGGCGAGAATCAAAGGAGAGTGAGAGTGGTGATGTAGGCGGTTCTGCATGCTAGAAAAGACGGAAGGAGACTTTGTGAATGGGGATGCGTGTTTGGTGGTGATGGGATGTCGTGTAAGCAAGCATCTGGTAGTGCGTGCAGGTCCCGGTAGCGTGGACATGGTGTGCAGACGGCTGCCGTTCTTGGTATGTGGCCAGGTGGGGTCGGTAACATGGGTGGGTTCAGCGGTGGTGGATGGTGGACAGGCAGCGAATGAGAGAGCCAGACAGCCAATGGCGGGCAACTGAGAGCCACTGCGAGCCACTGGGGTGAGCCGGGCTGCCGCTGCCGCTGGTTTGTTTGGGAGAGGCCGGATTGGCGGAGGATCGAGGGTGGGGACGTGCAGGGCAGGGGAAAGGGTACTGCAGCAAGGAAAAATAGGGCCTCAGGGAAGACGAGGAACAAGGTGAGAAGGCAACCAAGAAGACGAGCAAGAGAACCCTGTCTGTACTTTTGGTGATTGTGAGGATTGTGAGGATTGTGGTGATTGTGGTGATTGTTGTGATTGTTGGTGGTGATGGCTGTGGTGATGGCTGTGGTAATGGCTGTGGTGGTGCTTGCTTGCTGTGGTGGTGCTCTGCAAGTGTGGCGCGTGTGTGTGGCATCAAATCGCTCTGGTGTGTCGGTCCTCCGTCGCCGGAAACACGCCCAAGCCCCCCATGACGCCGTCGCCGCCTCACCTCGCCTCGCCTGGCAAACCTCAACCCAACTTGGGCCGTCTGCTGGGCCACACTTTGGCTGGGCCACGCCAAACCCACCCGCTGCCACGCCACACACACCCATACCCACAACACCCACAACCAGCTTGAGCCTGCAGGTCTGCATCCGCCGCAGCACCCACACACCACGTCCCATCTAGTTCGCCCCCAGTCAAGGCGTACTCGGTAAACACAGAGACAGCGGCTCCGTGCTGGGCATGAATTTGGCCAGATCCAAGAAAAAGAAAAAAAAATCGGACACAAGCGAGGGAATAGAGCATAGACAAACAGAGGGGGAAAAAAAAAAGACATACCTTGCACAATATCCGCTGCATCGTTTGCACGATTTGACGGCGCTAGTCAGCTCCTTGCCTCGCCCCTGCTCAACCAAGACAAATTTCCACCGCTCATCCAGCACCTGCTTCACCTTGTCAGGCACATTGATAATGTGCGTCGTGGGGATGAGATCGTAGTGCTTTTGGATGTAGCGGTCATAGAGCTTCTCGTACCAGAAGCAGTCGGGCGACTTGCGATATTCTTCAAAGTCGTCAATTTCGACGCGGTGGCGGATCTGACATTTTCCGCGTAGTGCTGCCAGCGGGCTAATGTCGGAATGCATCGTGGCAATGACCAACCGCGCGTCCGACACCTTGCGCCCAATATCCTTGGGTCGGTAGAACCAGTTGATGCGCACAGCATCCACCGGCCGCGCCGGGTCGTTCTGCGCGTGCAGGAATTCCATGATGCGACCTAGATAGTATGGCTCGCCGGGCGGCTCACACACCAGGTAGACATAATCTGGGCGATGCATTAGTCATTTTGCTCTCCTCTTGCGTTGTTATTCTGGTGTCATGACAGCCACCATTTTGGCATGCTGCCACCGTGGTGTTGTGAAATTGCGCAGGGGTGGAGCCACCAAGACTTACCATTTGCTTCCAGTACCGTGCCGTCGTCGGCCACCAGGCGCCCATTCTGAGGGCGCGACTCGCAGTCCTCAAAACTAAGCATATTTGTTTCTGGCCAAATGGATGTCGCCGCGCTTTGTGCCGCGTTTGCACTGGCTACACGTCGCGCCGACTGCCCACCTGTTGTCGTTGTCGTCGCCGTCGCCGCCGCCGTCGCCACCACTTGCGCTGCAGAACCATTGACTGCCTTGCGCTTGCGCGACGCCGCAGCCGACGACGCTGCTGTTGCGCCGGCAGATGATTGCCCGTTACTGGTGGCAGCGGTATGAGCATGCGATGCCGTCATCTTGGAGTCGTCGCTGCCTGGTGCGCTGCCCGTCAGAGGCTTGCGACCCCCAGCCGCAACGCGCCCTGACGTCTCACCTCCGTTGGCGGTGGTGGTGGTCATGGTTACCAGGCGCGACGGCTTTTTGGGCGCTTCGCCCTGCATCTTGTCGTAATAGTCATAATTGTCCATTTCAATGTCCTTGTCTTCGGCATAATTAATGCGTGCGTTGCCGTTTCTGTTGCGGGAGCGTGTCCCATATGGCACGGCGCCATCAGCGCCAGCGTCCTTGTCCGCGACGGCACCAGTCAAGTTTGCCATGGCGTCTCCGCCCGTCTTGGGATCTGGATCCGAGGGCCGCGAATCCTGTACAGAAGAGAGAAAAAAAAGGTCAGCGGCCAGAGGAGAGAGTGGGCGGTGGGCGGGCGACGTGCGCTGGCAGGGGCTGGGACACGGGTGAGGTGTAGTGTGCGATGTGAGGTGTGCAGGTTTTGAGTGAGACGTGATATAAGAGGGCGATGGGGAGGTGAAGGGGGGAAACAAAGGTGAAAAGAAGATTGGGGGCGAAGAAAGCAAAAATACGGCCGTCTAAACGAGGGGAAAGCTTACACTTTGCTGGGCCATGGTGGCACCACGCATTCAGCGTCGAGGCCGCGATGAGATGAGGCAGACGTCGTGTGAATGGCATGCCCCAGGTAACCAAGCACGAGGAGGGAGCGTCCAAAGCGAGACGCGTGGTATCAAGATGAAATTAGGCAGGCTTGACGGGAGGCCGAAAAAGAGGAATGCGGGATGGCAAAGAAGTAGGGCAGCGGGCTGGGTGCAAAAGCAGAAAGGTGAGGTTGCAAGATGGATCAGGGAAGAGAGGGAGAAGGTTTGGAGACGGAAGAAGGCGTGGATGTGAGTGAAAGATGCCCCTGCTGGTGCCGACAAGAAGAAACGTCCCCGAGGCGGCGGCGGCGGGCCCTTGGTCTTCGTCTCTCTCTCTGTGGTGCTTGCTGGCTTGCCTTGCCCCCCCAGATGGGGCCAGGCCAGGACAAGGCAAGACACGTCCAGACAGGGCAAAGAGTGCTCTCTGTATGTACTAGGTAGTTAGAGTGTATCCTAGCTTGGCTGGCTTTGGTTCGATCAAGTGCCTACCGGTGCCTTGCGCTAGATGGGCGTTCTGTGCATTCTGGTCTTGCCATGGAAGTTTGTCCTGCGCCGCTCGCCACACGCTGGAAAGTCGATACATCATGCTACTGCGCAAAACCGCCGTGATGCCTTGTACCCCTCCGCTCCTGCATCCAGATACAGGCGCATGACCCCCTGTAACCAGGCGCTATAAAATAACTCTGCGCCGGACCCGTGTCATGGGGGGGTGGCGCGCTATCTGGGAGCCCCGGTCATGTATCGCTCAAGTCACCACTAGCATCGTCGTCTGCCTCTCCCGCCGAGGTCCGACTGGATCATGCAGATCCCCGATAGCAGAAACTTTATATCGACTTGATGCACCCTTGAGCCCAAGTGTTGCTCATGAGGACCCACCGGTCCCGCTGGTCAGACACAGTTGAATGAAAGAGGGATCGTAACAACCCGACCACGAAGAACCTCTGCAACGAACGCCCTTGGCGGCGTGGCAGCCTTTCTCTCTCTCTCTCTCTCTTATTCTCTTTTTAGCTGGTCTTTTTCCTCGCTCTCCTAATTTGTATTGCGCCGTCTCCTCAACTGCTCATTAGCACCACCTCCGCGCCACCTACGCGCCGTCGTCCCAAGCCCCATCCCGCATCCGCTTCCCATTCCATTCCCAACATCCTTGCTCGTTGCTAATATTGGCTCCCGTACACGACTTGCCCTTCCATCATCCCATTATTATCCCAACCGCCGCTTTACTCCGTCAAGATCCGGTTGCCCTTTTCGAAGGCCTCGCCGTCGCCCAGATGCCTCCGTTACACTTGTTTGCTATGCGCCCCCGTTCTAACCTCTGTCAGCTCTTGGTTGACTAGCCTCGCATCGCCTCGCTCTGCTCCCACCCTTCCCTCGACACCGTCTTCCCGTCGCACACAACCGCGTAGAACTAGTTCCATAGCCTGTTTTTACCTGAGGCAGCCGGGTTGGTATCCGGTTTATCGATGCCATTCCGTGTGTCAAGGCATAAATATCTCCCATGTGTATATCCCAGTGCTATAACACGGGGTTGCCCCGAATACATGTACGCGCCGAGGCCACGATGACAGTCCAATGTCGACGCCGCCGTGCAAGTACTCGGTGCATCCTATTTACCGACAGCAAGAGACTGAACTGACGCTGGCGACGACAGCGTTTGCCATGTCGCCATCCATATATCCTCATCCGATATATTTACTTTGGCAGCCGCGCCGCCGTCGCCACGCTTGGCCACACGCTGACCACAAGCCTCTTTGACATGGCCCCCAACCTACTGCCCAGGTCATCGTCAAGGAGAAACGAGGAGCATGGCGAGGCGCACATGAGCATCATGCCGTCAGTTGCACACTGCGTCGTCCCTATGCAATGCCCTGCTATTCCCCTGCGCCTCGTCATTCTGCTCAAACAAACAGCTGCAGGCGAGGTTACACCATGTCAATTTCCGGGAGGCGTCAATCCCACACGCTGGTTTGCGAAACAGCCGTCAGCGTGGCCAGCCTTGGTCCGTCCACGCGCACTTGGGGGTGGGTGTTGTTGTGTATGACGCTTCTAGTTACATAGGCAGCCTGGGCGGCTGGGTCGCCGCCCCCGGGTTCAGAGAAAGCTCCAGAATTGGCTAAAAACAGAACAAAAGCTGCCGAGTATTGCGAGCAGGGGGGGGTGCCCTCACCACCACACCAGAAGCCCATGTTCACGACAACGCAGGCAAGCAGGCAGGCGGCACTGGATCCTGGGGCGCGGCGGGCCCCCCAAAACCCTGGAAGCTCTCCAGCGTTCGCCCGTCGTTTTTATAGTTTAGTGTTCCGATAGTAGACGTGAAGAAGATGGATTGCTAGATGCCATAGAGTTGGCGCCAGGCCGAGGCGTAAAATAGGAGTTTTTTCTCCAGCCAGAAACAGACCCGCCCGCCCACCGACATGAAAATGGCCGCTCAAAGGGAAATGCGATAACTAGACGTAAAATAGAAACTGGAGAGTACCAATACAGGCATGTGTTTCAGATACTTGATAGAGTGCAGTAACTAGGCAGGTAGTTATTTAGGGCCATCGCCCACCGAGCTGTCGTGAGGTGGTTGTCGCCTGCGTATAACCTCACGAGCCAATTTTAATTAAATAGCTTAACTACCTAGTTATCAACAAAAAGCCAGCGCGCCAGATGCCCTGTAAATTAATTAAAAAAATCATCGCCGCGTAGGTAGCCTTGGGGGTGGGCATGACGGCAGAGGGGGGTGTAGACGGTGTAGACTAGGGCAACGCCGTCCCTACCTAAGCCGCCGTCACCGCCGCAAGATGGGATTAAAAAAAAAAGGACGATACCATGCATCGACAAGTTGAGGCCAGACGACTAATTGAAATGCGATTTGGTCCTGCTCTCCACCGAATAGGCTTCGGCGACCGTGAGCCGCGGCGGTAAAAGAAAAAAAGCTCCAGCCCCAGGCGCACTCTGTCGTCGTTGCAAAACAAAAGTCAGTCGTGTTGTACCAGTGTGTGTGTCTCATGATGGGATACGCCCCCCCTCGTCTCCTCCCCCCTCCGGCCCGCAAAAGGGCTACGATTCGGTAATCGTGCCCCGTCGTCGCATTCTTGAGCCGACCTCACGGCAACAATAAACCTCTGCCGTCAGTGACGGAAAGCCTCGTCGCGTGTCTCGCAAGAGAAGAAAAAACAGGTCACTAAGACTCATATCGTAGAAGAGGCAGCTTTGGAATTTTCTCAGTGACATGTGCGGGCGTGTTTTTGTTTTTTTTTCTTCGCCGTAAACGCAAGCGCAGGGCCAAGACGTGCTCAACGGTCGGCCTCTCCGTCATGCCCAACATACTAGGTAGGGCGGTATCAGACGGCCAGGCTGAGACAACAGGTGCAAATTTGCACAGTTCGTGCTGCTCCGACTGGCGGCGCGCACGCTGGTGCCTTTCGGTACTTGACTCACCATGTTCTGCATAAAATATGAAAGCTTCTACTATGAACATACCCATACCTAGGTCCTGTGAGGCCCAATTCCGCCTGCGGAAATGGATCTCCCTAAAAACAGTCCCATCGTACCTAGTTTAATAGGTTGCAGGGGGTCGTGAAGAATTGCCGGAGACCTTTTTTTTTTCTCAGCAGCACGCCGAAGCTTTCCTCCCACCGCCGCGGAAAGCAATGGTTCTCTCCCATCAAGCGAGGCTTGCCCAATCCCGACCGTGCCTTGTTTGTTGGGGGGGCATCGACATGTCACATCTGGCTGCGTTACCATGTGGATGGCTGATTGCCACCATGTCATCGCCTACCTAGGTACCTAGGGAATCTGTCGACCGCCCACCACCTCATTAATCAAGTACTGGTACGCTACGTACGCTACGTACGCAAATACGCAAATGCACATGTACAAATGTATTCATAAAACAAGCCTGTCACCAGGGAGACAAAATAACCCAACCGTCCGGTTAGGAATAACTACTACCATCTTTCTCGTTCGTATTCTTTTCTTACTATTGATTCACTTCCTTCCCTTTTCATTTATCTTTCTTATCTCTCTAATCTTACTTATACTTGTTCTGATTCCCTTTCCTCCTTTTCCCAGTTTAATCTTCTTAACCATAGAGTTATGTGTAGGGCCTTTTTTGTCGCCACGTAATCGATGCCTAGTTCCCTAGTATTTTAGTGTGCGGACAGAGTTCGCGTCAGAGGCTTGCGCAACAAACTCTACGGTGGGGTGAGAAACTGTCTTGTTGAGTTTCTCGTCTAACGGTACTTTCGGAAAGAACACGGCGCTTTATTATCCAGTACCATTTTTGCGCTTTGTGGGTTCCAAGGTCACTACCGTTGGTGTAATCGCATGCCCCCCCCCCATATCTGTATAGGCCATCAAACAGGCTGCAACAAAGAGGCAAGGGTAAGTTGAGCGGCCTCGCCGACTACAAATGGAGCACCGAGCGGGTAGTCATCAATCTCTTCATGCGTCGTCGGCTCTCAGGAAACAAAGGCATAAAACCCGCCCAAGGCAACCTCGTCTCCCCGAGTCGCACGGCTATTCTCTTGTACCACGCGCTGCGTTCCATCTAAAGTACCGCCGCAGCAACCCAGCGCCAGCTGAAGCCAGAAACCAGAATTGATCAGGGTCGGGCCAATGATCAAGACCTTGGTAGGTTTTCGTGGTGTGGGTGGCGGCCCTCACGCGACTACCGGTAAGAATAAAGGCATACGGGGGAAAGGGGAGTAATAGCAACAGCCACTTGACCTCTGCGCTCTTTTTTCCACAGACTGCTTGCCAAGTTATTCGCTTGCATTCATTCATGCATTTCCCACCCCCCATGGACAGCAATTGTCGTTGCATGCCCCCCGTCGTTGTCCTAGAGCGCAGCGCGTGGGGGCCTGGAACATGCCTGTAAATCGGAGTCAGTGGCTGGTGCCGAAATGCCAGATATGCTCTCGTCCGTCTGTCAGGCACCCTGTTATGCCCTAGCGAGGTACTTGTCCTTTGTACAAATTACCTCCGCCACTTCTGCAGTCGGCGTCAATCAAACACGCCACCACCGCCGCGAATGACCCTTTTTCAGCCACATGCAGAAGCCACACGTGATAACGCGACATGCGCCTGTCCTTCTGTCGCGCATACCAGCGCGTTCTACGATCAACTAGACGCGCCATTCTGATGAATATGTTGTTCTCGAAAGTAGCCTCGTTACGGCAATAAATTGTACATCTCATTCCGAAATTGTATCGAGTAGCGTATCTGCTTTTCTGTTCAAGCTGCACCTCTTTTCTTTTTCTTTCCTGTTGATGAAGTGTGTTTTCTCGCTTGCCATGTCTCCGCCTAGTTAGTGCTTCTGTGCAATATCCCCAGGTAGGCAGACAAGAAGCAAGGACCGCGCGATACGTGATTTTCCCTCGACAAAGCTTCGCTGTGGCCTCTTTCAGCGCCATATTTGATCAACAGAAAATTATCTATCAGAGGAAGCACATGAGTGACGCAAATTCGAGCATCCTGGTGTGGCATTTGTGGGCTTGACAGACTACCCTAGACAAACGCACCGTTTGTAACAAAGTACCACAAATTACGGCACTCGCAAATCCTCGGCATCTACGGTTGCCGCGACTATTACGCCGCGCTGACGTATTAGTGGAACGACCTGGGTGACTGATTCAGCGTCATCTGATTGCGAGCGGCAGTCTTGTCGTCGGCCGATGGATGGGCGGCGGTACGGTACACGGGTGTCGCATTCCGTGATCTCGGTGTCGGCAGCTTGGATCACGCCAACACCGGCAAGAACATGTGTACATATTACACTTCCGCGACGACTACTTGGAGGGGCGACTGCCTCCAGCACCTCGGGTTTCCTGCAGCGCCCAGCCTCGGGAAGGAGATGATGTACCTGCAAGGGTTAAAACGCCGCATGAAGAGTGCACGGGCAATGGGTTGGGCTTTTTTCCCGAGCACTTCCAATCCCACCGTGCACTGGTCCCGTATTACGCCTCTGGCCAGTTTAGCCTCACCAGCTATGTGTGCGCCACAACAACACTATTAGACATATGAAGAAGAAAAACGACTTGAGAGCTAAAAAAAGGAAAAAGTTTAAAATGCCCCTATTTATAGACTTGAAGCATTGAATTTAATCAAATTGTGCTTCTTCTGTATCTCGTGGAAGCAGAGTATTCCGCACGTGATAGCGCGACTACACCTCGTTGCGTCGTCGCGTCGGGACGCGCCTCAGGCTGCGCAAGGGCGAAAGGCGGCGACACCAGATTCAACTCACCTAGCGTTCACGGTTCGGCCCTGCATCGCCCGATGGACAACACACCTCCGGCTTCTCCTTTACTTCCCAGGCCGGTCAAAATAGGAAACTGAAAAGGAGAACAGCAAAAAAGGGGACGCCGCCATGCAGCGCATGAATGGCCTGCTGCACACCACATCACTCCAGCTCGTCCAGAACAACCATGCACACGCACCGGCACCCGTCGACCCCGTCGCCGGCCAGAAGCGCTCCTGGTCCGCCGCCGACCCCAACCCCGATCCGGCCGCCAGGCCGCCGCCGCCACCGATTCTCTTCAAGCGGTCCATCGCGCTGCCGCAGGCCCCGTCCAAGCTGATCCCGAGCGCAATCACCACGCCGGGGCCGCCCTCGTCCACCAGCGAGGAGGGCGAGTACACGCAGCGCCACAAGCTCGCCGCCACGCCGTCGTCGTCGCTCGACCCGGAGCTGCACCTGTCGCATGCCGTTTACGGCCTGCCCGCGCCGCTCGTCGCCAACTTTGCGACGCTCGGAATCAACCACATCTACCCGTGGCAGCGCAACTGTCTCAAGGGCCCCGGTCTGCTCACCGGCGAGCGCAACCTGGTCTACTGCGCGCCGACTGGCGGTGGCAAATCTCTCGTCGCCGACTGTAAGACCCCGATTCTTGTGAAATTTGCAACCCCCCGCTCTCGTAATACTGGCTGACTGTAGCGGCGGTGCCAGTGCTCATGTTGAAGCGTATTCTACACTCGCGCGAATCCAAAGCCTTGCTTGTGCTCCCCTACGTAGCTCTCGTGCAGGAAAAGGTGCGGTGGCTGCGCCAGCTCGTCGAGGGCCTCAAACTCCCGTCCCCCGTTGAAAAGGATCCGCATGCGCCGTTCAATGCCAGGCCGACGCCGGATGGCTTGCGAGTCGTCGGCTTCTTTGGTGGCGGCAAAGTCCGGGCCACCTGGGACGACTTTGACATTGGTGTCTGTACACTGGAAAAGGTACGAGTTAATAGCCAACGCCAATCGAAACGTCTACAACAAAGCTCACCCGGGAATAGGCCAACATGCTTGTCAATGCAGCCATCGAAAACTGCTCAATAGCCAAGCTTCAGGCCGTGGTGCTAGACGAATTGCACATGATTGATGACGAGCATCGAGGCTACACCTTGGAGCTTATTGGTACAAAATTGCTTAGCTTGGAGCACACCGTGCAAATTGTTGGCATGAGTGCTACCATTCCTGTAAGAAGAGGTACATCCCGTCTACTTGTCCCCGCTGATGCCAAAGCAGAATATGGATCTCATGGCCAAATGGCTCAACGCGCATTCATTCGAGACCCGATATCGACCTGTTCCCATTGAAGAACACCTCGTCTGCAACGGCGCCATCTTTGCCGCCGATAATCCTCGCTGCCTCCCAGACAACGCCGACCAGCTCAAGAACAGCCTTGTCGACGCTGTTCGAACGATCGGCCCCTCTCTCCACAAAGAGCTGTCAGACCCTGTACTGAATGCCGTCGTCGCACTCGCCCATGAAACCGCGTCGGCGGGCTACGGCGTCCTGATCTTTGCCGGCAGTCGCAGCATGACCGAATCGCTGGCACGGTGCATCAGCCGTGTGATGCCAGACATTTCTGAGATGCATGAAACGATGCTAGAAAAACGAACTGACTTGCTTGATGAATTGCGAAGCTTGCCGACTGGCCTCGATCATGTGCTGGAGGAGACGATATTATTTGGTGTTGCATTTCATCGTGTGTATTTGCTCCGACGTCATCCCTCTTCCTCACTAATTACTCTATAGATGTGAGCCCCCCTCCCTACGGCTTTGCGCTTCGACGATACTAATGGCAAAAAGGCTGGTATAACCGCCGAGGAAAGAGAACTGATAGCAGCCGCCTACGACTCCGGAACCCTCCTAGTCTGCGTTGCCACCTGTAGCCTCGCTGCGGGCATCAACCTGTAATCAACCCCGGGCCATCTCGAGTTCCAACGTCTGCTAATTCATGCAGCCCAGCTCGCCGCGTCATCCTGCACAACGCCAGGATGGGTCGCGATTTTATAGGCCCAGCCATGCTGCGACAGATGCGCGGGCGCGCCGGCCGTCAAGGCAAGTCACCTGTGGGTGAGACTTACCTGTGCTGCCGTGAGGCCGACCTGGAGACTGTGGTACAGCTGATCAAGGCGGAGCTGCCCAAGGTAACTAGCTGTCTGACATCGGAAAATCGGCGCGTTCAACGGTACGTTTCCCTGCTTCGGCCTTATGCATGTCCTAGCCTAACAATTGTAGCGCTGTTCTGGAAGTAATTGCTATCCATCTTGCTACTAGCTACGACTCTATTCGCTTCTACTTTGGCAAATCTCTCCTGGCACTCACTCAAGACGAAGCCCGGGTCGATGAAGATCTCAAGGCTAGCCTAAAGGACCTCGAGGGCCTCGAGCTCATCGAGTCAGACGCCTTTGGCAACTATGCGCCGACGCAGCTCGGCCGTGCCATTGTGGCGTCGGCCATTGATCCAGATGACGGCATCTTTGTGCACCGCGAGCTCGTCAAGGCACTGCGGGCCTTTGTCATGGACGGCGAGCTGCACATCCTCTACATCTTCACGCCGGTGCAGGACCTCGGTGTCACGATCAACTGGCAGGTGTTTCGCAATGAGCTGCAGCTTCTCGATGAAAGCGGGTTGCGCGTGTTGCGATTCCTAGGCATCAAGCCGACTGCTATTCTTAAATTGTACGTCAACAGAACCACACCCTCACTGTAAACGCTAATGATGGACAGTGCGCAAGGAGTCCCGGTGCCTGAAAACACACCGGAGCAAAAGGAAATGTCTCGCGTGTATAGAAGATTCTACCTAGCACTTCAGCTTCGTGATTTATGCAATGAAATGCCGATTCACGTGGTTGCACGAAAGTACGACGCACCGCGAGGCTCCGTGCAGACGCTCTCACAAACCTGTCATGGTTTCGGCGCCGGCGTCATCAAATTTTGCCAGCACATGGACTGGGGGTATGTACTACGTTGCTACGCGAAAGTCCGCTCTAACAGCTGGTAGCCTCATGGCAGCGGCCCTCGATCACTTTTCCGATCGCCTCCTCGCAGGCGCTCGTACTGAGCTACTATGCCTCGCCAAGATACCATTCATAAAAAGCCGCACGGCGTAAGTGATTCAAGTTTGCAATTGTCGCGTCTGTCTATTGACATAGCAGCAGGCGTGTATTCTGGGAAAATGGATACCGCACCGTGGGCACCATAGCCAATGCCGATCCCAAAGAGCTTGTGCCTGTATTAAAACAGGTTTGTTTGACAGTCTGTGAAGTCTACAGCTATTAACTTGCATGTAGGCAAACCCTAGCAAGATTCGAGTCAAGGGACTAGATATTGCCAAATACGAAGAGAAGCTTCTGTCTAAAGCCAACATTATTTCGGCTCATGCCAACAGATTATGGAGTGAGTCGTCATATAATCTTCTATTGGTCAACGAAACTAATAAATGTAGGTATCCAAATGCAGGTAGAGATGGAACTGGAATAAACGAAGGCAAGCAGTACTTTCTCATGCGCCGAAAACGGAATGGTCGATTCCTCTACCGTCTCTCCTAAGCCGGCCGCAGTTCTATCCTCTCTCTATCTTACACACACGCTACTGTGCGGCCATCTATAGTACCATATACATATTCATGTTATACAAAATTATCCTCCATCGCTACAGTAAAAGTGCCATGAGACCCGCCTCCGCAAATGTCGGCATCTTGCCAACGCCCTTCATCCGCTCATCGATGCCCTCGGCCATGAAAAGCCTCGAGTTTGGCACCGACAGCTTCCTCTCATCCGGAAACTCGGCGTCGTCACGCTCGCTCGGCGCCTCCACAAAGATGCCCTTGCTCGATAGCGCGCCAAAGTGGCCGCCCATGAACGGCGTCTCCGGCCGGGTTGACAGTTCCTGGTGCGTGCCGGGCACGCCAAACACGATGCTCGGGGGCAGGTACACGGGCATGGCCGGCACATCATCGAGCGCCATGAGGAACTGCACCGTGCAGCCCGTCGGCGCAAAGGTCGATTCGCTCATCGACTGCGCGAAGCGGTGCATCTCTTCCTCCTCGGAGAGGGAAAAGTGCGTCCGCTGGGGGTCGAGAGACAGCAGGCCCTTTTTCGCGCCCCAACCACCGCCACCACTCACTGCTGTCTGTCAGTCCACTTGTCACGAGTAAGAAGTCATGTATTGGGGGGTAAGCATACAAACTTGAAGAAGCTTTGCGCCGCGCTGGTGCGAGCAGTGCAGATAAATCGCCGTCTTGGCAGCCAATTCCTGCATGCTAGACTCGCTCGTGTCGACCGACAACGGCGTTGGGCTACCGTTGAGCCAGGAGGCCGCCGCGTCCGCCGAGCCGCTCTTGGGTGTAATCAGCGCCCAGATGCCCGCCGGCCCCGTGTTCATGGCGCTGCTACCACGCTTCCCGTAGAAGGCATTAACGGCGTCCTCGAGCTCCGTCGACGCCGGAATCGTCTGGCCGTCAATTTCCACCCCGCGCACAATGTTGCCAAAGCTCGCCGCCACCAGCCGTGGTGGCGTCACCGGCACGAGCGGCGCCCACAATCCCAGGTCGCCCATTTTCCGCGGCAACTCGCTGTCCGACACCAGAACCTCTTGCGCATACCGTTCCATCTGCCGCTCCATTCTCGAGCCGTCCCCCGAGAGGTCAAACGTGGAGGCCAGCAGCGTCGAGGCCCTGTTGTTCTGAAACGTCGTTCTCGCCAGCGGAAGCGTCACTTTCGGCACCCCCAGGGAAAAGGACAGCGCCGAGACGGCTTCTTTATCCTCTGGGGACCGTGGCGGCTCGGGCTGCCATAGATGGGGCAGCATGTGGTCGAGGTGGCCCCTCAGGACGGAGATGCCCGGCGTGGTGTGGTAGCTGCCCAGCGGCGGCGCGATGCTGTCCACAATGGCGCCCAGTACGTGAAACTTGTCCGGACGGCTGCTACCGGCGAGGAGGGAGGCCAGACTCCCCATAAAGTCAGCATTTTCAAAGTTCTTGGCGAATTCTGGCGTGGCGAGCACGACGGCGGCGTCGTGGCTGGAAGAATTTGCCGATAGAGCCTTGGAGGCAATGTCGTCCATCATAGACGAGATCGCATCCTAAAATATGTTAGAAAAATTGAAATAAACACTCATAATATTGAGTTCATTGATTGAGTATCTCAATCTCGTTTGAGCTCACTCTGGAGGTGTTTGCAAGCGCATAGGTAAATTGCACTTGGTCTGATCTTGCTTCACTGGAAAACGGCCTGCCTAGGGGGCGCCGCGACAACCATAGGGCGCTGCGCCGACAAATGGCCCGATGTATCATATCTGTATGACCCAGAGTCACAACTTCAAAGAATTCGCGCCCAATACCGATAATTGGCGGAAAATCATGAGTAACATGCAGAGTAAGTCATTCCTGGCTTTTCTACGAGCCTCAGAGACATACATGTGGCGCATGTCTGTGGCGCAAGCTCCAACCAGCCACAAAAATTGCCCCTCATCCCACTTCACATAGTAACAACTAAATCTTAGCGGTGACTCAATTTTGTGATTCCAAACAGCGAAACCGCAACAAGTAGGCTCATTCTTGAGTCAAACGTACTCTGCCCTGGGTTATATCAACGACACCGCTCGAAGCCCATTTTTTTGCGGGCTTCCACATAACCATTCAGGACGACGTTTAGACTCGCTGTTCGAGCACTTCGTGTGCGGTCCGTTTCCCCACGAAGACCCTTGACTACCACACGTGCAATCATGGCCACCAACGCTGGACGCTCCAATATCGGTATGCCGTGGCTTTTTTGGCGCCTCCATATACGTCGCTAACCTTCCATCGTTGCAGCCGAGGGTGCTTCCATCCCGGCGCAAGCCCCATCCGCCGAGACGCCCGCTGGCGCCGAGACGCCAAAAGTAAAGTCTGAGAAGGAGTGTAAGTGAGAGGCGTTGCCAAATTCAGTCCGCCGTCCCGAGACTAACACCTGTGCAGTACAGAAGGAACTTCAAAAGGCTGAAAAAGCCGCCAAGCTCGAAGCGAAAAAGGCCAAGGCTGCTCTCCAAGCCGCCAACGCCGCCGCCAATAAAGAGAAAAAGGCCAAGAAGGAAAAGGCCGACGAAGCCGAAGTCCCTCCCTACGTCGAAGACACACCGCCCGGCGAGAAGAAGCGCATCCGATCGTTTGAAGACGCCAACTTCAAGGCCTACGATCCCATTGCCGTCGAGTCGGCATGGTACACCTGGTGGGAGAAGCAGGGCTACTTCAAGCCCGAGTTCAAGCCCAATGGCGACGTCAAGGACGAGGGCAGCTTCGTCATTGTCCACCCGCCTCCGAACGTCACCGGTGCCCTGCACATGGGCCACGCCCTGACCGACTCGCTGCAGGACATGATGATTCGCTGGAGTCGCATGCACGGTAAGACGACGCTATGGCTGCCTGGCACCGACCACGCCGGCATCTCCACGCAGTCTGTCGTCGAGAATATGCTGTGGCGCCGCAAGCAGCAGACCCGCCACGACCTCGGCAGAGAAAAGTTCATCGAGCAGGTCTGGGAGTGGAAGGAGGACTACCACAAGCGCATCAACAAGGCGCTGACCCGTCTCGGTGGCTCGTTTGACTGGTCCCGAGAGGCCTTTACCATGGATGAGACCCGCTATGCTGCCGTCATGGAGAACTTTGTCCGTCTTCACGAGGATGGCATTATTTACAGAGCCAACAGACTTGTCAACTGGTGCACAAGACTCAACACCACGCTATCCAACCTTGAAGTTGATAACAAGGAGCTGACGGGCCGCACATTACTTGAGGTTCCCGGTTATGATAAGAAGGTTGAATTTGGTGTCATCGTTCACTTCAAATACCCCATTGAGGGCTCGGATGAGACCGTCGAGGTCGCCACTACCCGTATTGAGACCATGCTTGGTGATACTGGTATCGCCGTTCACCCCAAGGATACCCGCTATGCCCATCTCGTTGGCAAGAACGCCGTCCACCCTTTCATCCCCGGCCGCAAACTGCCCATTATCGCCGACGACTATGTCGAGATGGAGTTTGGTACCGGTGCCGTCAAGCTCACTCCCGCCCACGACACAAACGATTTCGCCCTCGGCCAGCGCCACAAACTCGAGTTTATCAATATCCTTACCGACGATGGCTTGATGAACGAGAATACCGGTCCCTACAAGGGCCAGAAGCGCTTCGACGTCCGCTACAGCATCCAGGACGCGCTCAAGGAAAAGGGCCTGTATGTTGACAAGAAGGACAACGCCATGAAGGTCCCCATGTGCAGCAAGTCCAAGGATGTCATTGAGCCCATAATGAAGCCCCAGTGGTGGGTCAAGACGACAGACATGGCTGCCGAGGCTGTCAAGGTTGTCAAGAATGGTGAGATCAAGATCCGCCCCGAGAGCGCCGAAAAGGCCTACTACCGCTGGATGGAGGACACGCAGGACTGGTGCATCTCCAGACAGCTTTGGTGGGGACACAGATGTCCCGTCTACTTCGCCAAAATTGAGGGTGGCTCCGACCTCCCCGACGAGGAGCTCTGGTTCTCTGGTCGCACCCAGGAAGAGGCCGAGGCCAAGGCCAAGGCCAAGCTCGCTGGCAAGAAGTTCACCCTTGAACAGGACGAGGATGTCCTCGACAGTGAGTTTCAACTCGTTTGTTCCGTATTGAGTATCACAATCGCTAACCTTACCAGCCTGGTTCTCCTCTGGCCTGTGGCCTTTCAGCACCCTCGGCTGGCCCAAGAAGACACACGACCTTGAGAAGCTTTTCCCTACCAGCGTCCTCGAGACTGGCTGGGACATCCTCTTCTTCTGGATTGCTCGCATGATCATGCTGAGCTTGAAGCTGACCGGCAAGATTCCATTCGAGGAAGTCTTTTGCCACAGCCTGGTCCGCGATTCCGAAGGCCGCAAAATGTCCAAGAGTCTGGGCAACGTCATTGACCCTCTCGATGTCATTTCCGGCATTCCCCTGCAGACACTGCACGACAAGCTGGCACTCGGCAACCTGCACCCCACCGAGGTTGAGCGAGCGACAAAATATCAAAAGACATCGTTCCCCGACGGCATCCCCCAGTGCGGTGCCGACGCCCTGCGCTTCACCATGGTCAACGCGACTACCGGCGGCAGTGACATTAATCTCGAGATCCGCTCCATCTACGGCTACCGCAAGTTTTGCAACAAAATCTTCCAGGCCACCAAGTACGTCCTCGGCAGCCTGCCTGCCGACTTTGTGCCCGCCAAGCAGGGCGCGGTCCCCGGCAAGACGCTGGCCGAGCGCTGGATCCTGCACAAGATGAACCAGGCCGCCAAGGATGTCAACGTGGCCATTGCCGACCGCGAGTTCTCCAAGTCGACGGCCATCATCTACAAGTACTGGTACAGCGAGCTCTGCGACGTCTATATTGAAAACTCCAAGTCGATTATCCGCGACGGCACGCCCGAGGAGCGCGAGTCGGCCATCCAGACCCTCTACACAGCCCTCGAGGCGGCTCTCACGATGATCCATCCCTTTATGCCGTTTATCAGTGAGGAAATGTGGCAGAGGATGCCGCGCCGCCCTAGCGACGAGACCCAGTCGATCATGATTGCCAAGTACCCCGTTTACAACCTGGCCCTGGACGACCCGCAGTCCGAGACTGCCTACGAGCTCGTCCTGGACTGTGTCAAGGCCGTCCGCTCCCTAACCGCTGAATACGCCATCAAGGAGAACGCTGACGGTACGTCCAGACAACAAGTCACATATCCCAACGCAAGCTAACCCAGTTCTAGTCATTATCCAAACCTTTACCAAGGCCGCCGAGGAGACGGGCACCAAGGAGCTCGTCTCCATCACCTCGCTCGCCGGCAAGGCCGTCAGCAAGATCAACACCATCCGCGCCGACGCGCCGCGTCCCGCGGGCTGCGTTGCGTACCCCGTCTCCACGGCCGCCACCGTCTTCCTGCACGTAAAGGGCCGCGTCGACATGGACGCCGAGATTAGCAAGGCGCAGAAGCGCCGTGACAAGGCGACGCAGAGCATCCAGCGCCAGGAGAAGCTCCTCGCCGACGCCGTCTACCTCGAAAAGGCGTCGGACGCGGTCCGCGAGGCCGATGAGAAGAAGCTGGCGGACGCCAAGCAGGAGCTTGCCAGCTTCAAGGAGACGATTCAACAGTTTGAGCAACTCAAGCTGGAGTAGGGACAAAAGCATCTGTGGAGGATTAGGAAGGATTTTACGAGATTTTTAATTGTTTTCATGAATGAGAGATGAGGAGACGCCACTTTGTTTATTCAAGAGACATGTTGTCACTGACACGGCCTTGTCCAAAGATTCGTGTCCACGTAAACGTCCTTAACACATCTGTCCACTGTCGTTGCATAATTGTATAATTGTATTCATTGTACATGGCTTAGTTTCCTGGTATCAATCTGTTCATCGCCCTCCTCTACCCCCTCTGCCTCCTCGTCCACCGCCACCACCACCACCACCGCCGCCGCCGCCCTCATTCTCCTGCTCATTGCCCCTAGACCTCCCCGCGCCCTTGACCGGCCTCGTCTGGGCCGCCTCGTGCTTCTTCAACTCCTCGGGCACCTTTGAGATGGAGCTCTTGCTGAGCATCTGCCGCAAATCATACAGCACGTCGGCGTCCTCGTTGCCGAGGAACGTAATGGCCGTGCCGCTCTTGCCGGCACGACCCGTGCGGCCGATGCGATGGGTGTAGCTCTCGATGCTGAGGGCCATGTTGAAGTTGACGACGAGCGAGACGTCGGGGACGTCGATGCCGCGGCCGGCCAGGTCCGTGGCGACGAGGACCTGCGTCTCGCCGCTGCGGACGGCGGCGAGGGCGGCCTCACGCTGCTCCTGCGTCTTGCTGCCGTGCAGCGGGACGGCGCTCCAGCCCATGCTGCGGACGTCCTTGGCGACGGCGTCGCAGTTGCGCTTGATGTTGACGAAGACGATGATGGGCGGCGCAAACATGTTGGAGGCGAGGATGCGCGCCAGCCGCTTCTTGCGCGCGTCCTCGCCCGAGACGAACTCGACCTGCTGCTCGACCGTCTCGACCGCCTCGCCGGCGTTGCCAATCATGGCCATGGCCGGGCGCCGCAGGTACTTCTTGGCGATGCGCTCGACTAGCGGCGGCATCGTGGCCGTGAACATCATCGTCTGGCGGTAGCGGTCCTTTTCGCCCACGTACCGCTGCATCAGCCGCCCGTCCTCGGCCTCGTCCGTGTCGGGCTTCTCGTTGGACACGGGCAGCGCGTCGAGGATGGTGTTGACGGGCTCCTCGAAACCCATGTCGATCATGCGGTCCGCCTCGTCCATGATGACGTAGCAGCACTGCGACAGCACCAGCAGCCGCCGCTCGATGCAGTCCACCAGGCGGCCCGGCGTCGCCACGATAATCTCGGCGCCGTTGCGCAGCGCGTACGCCTGCTCCTCGAGCGAGTGCCCACCCACGATGCTCACGCACCGGAACCCGAGCGGCTCGCCAAACTTCTTGGCCTCCTTTTCAATCTGCTGCACCAGTTCGCGCGTCGGCGCCAGGATGAGCGCGTACGGCCCGTCATTCTTGTTCGTCTCTCCCAGCGGCGGCAGGTCCGAGATGTACACCAGCAGCGGCAGCAAAAACGCCGCCGTTTTGCCCGAACCCGTCACAGCAACACCGATCAAATCGCGCGCCAGCAGCGCAATCGGGATGGCGGCCCGCTGAATCGGCGTCGGCTCCTCGTAGCCCACGTGCTCGATAATGGCCAGCAGCCGCGGCGGCAGGCCCGACTCCTTCCAGTTGCGCATCGGGTTCGGCAGCGTGCCGCCCTTGGTCGAGATGCCAAAGTCCTCCTTGAAGATGCGCCAGTCGCGCTCGCGCATCTCGTCGAGCCGCTTCTCGTTCCACCGCCGGCCCAGGCCCGTCCGCTCCGCGCGGTCCCGCGCCTTGTCCCGCGCCCGGTAAAAGTCCTCCATGATGCCCTGGGCGCGCTCCCGGCCGTGCTCGGTGTCGCGTTGCTCAATCATCCGCGCCCGCTTCTTGGCCCGCTCCTCGGCCTCCTTGTCAAACTCGCCGCCGACGCCGGCCAGCGAGATGCCACGCACGCCCGCGCCGCCGCTGTAGGCCCCATCCTCCGCGCGCGAGGTATCCTCACCCGCGTCCCAGTCAAAGTTGAACTTCTTCTCCGTCGTCCGCATCCGCTTCTTTTGTGCAGAAAAGTTGGAGTGCTGGTTCACTTCTGGGCCTAGGTAGCGCGAGCGGAGCAGCTCGGCCTCAATCTCTTCGGCGGAGCGCTTTTCCGCGTTGGCCTTTTTACCCTTTTTGTCGCCTCCGCCCTCCTTGCCACTCTTGCCGCCTCGTCCGTCGCGTCTGTCTTTGTCGTCTCTGCCCCGAGGACCTGACGAGCCAACACCGTTCATGGTGCGCGGGCCTGTGGGGACGCCATTGCTTGTGCCCTTGTTCGTGGTCTTTGATGAGGCCGCTCGGTCTTCCCACTTCTTCTCGTCTTCGGCTCGTTTGCTCGCGTCGCCCGAGGCCTTTTTCCGCTTCAGCTCCTCGTCCTGTTTGGCCTGCTCGGCGGCGAGGCGTTCGCGCTGGGCCTTTGGTATGAAGCGAGGCTTAGCTGCGGCGGCTTCGGCTGCCTTTTTCTGGCGGAGGATTTCCTCGATGTCGAGAGGCATAGTGCTGTCGCGTTTGGTCTTGTGGTGTGGTCTTTGCGGTTCTCAGAAGACCGAGGAGTGTATTGGCCAGGCAGTAGGAAAATCCATATATCAGTGCCAGCGCCGCCAGATCGAGAATCATGAAAAGGTGTCGTAGCGCCCAAACTTGCGAGACAGGAAGGCTGGCAATTGTTCAAAGTCATCGAAGCTTGGCTTCGAGTTTGGGCCAGTGCGCCAATCACAGATCCCTGTACTATGGAATTGTGGGGCATCAAAAGTCGCTGGACATTCTGGATGCTTCAGTCCTCAAGATCTTTCAACCTCGCAACCATTGATAATTTTTGCGACTCGTCGTACACGACAACCCGGCCAATTTCTTGGGTCTTTCATCTCACTCCCCGGGACTCGACACACCCTCCGACGCAATGGCCTCGACGTCGCAATTCGTCCAGCTGGCCAAGAGCCTGCCCGAGCCCCTGCAGCGCTTCTTCGCCCGATGGCCGCCCGCCGCCCTCGCCTCGCCGGGTAGCGCGCCCACGACCTTTCAACAACTGCGCCCAGATCCCTTTGAGTTCTACAAGCACCCCGTGACGGGCCGGCGGCAGGATCCCGTGTACTCGGCGCGGCGGCAGGCGCAGCTGCTGCGCATGGCGCGCGACCACGGCGTCGCGGAGCTGCTGCCCGCTTCGGCCAAGAACCCGACGCAGCGCCTGGCGCACCGCGTCGAGCACGGCCTGCGCGTCAAGGGTACGGGTGTGGGACAAAAGGTCAAGGGTCACATTCACGAGCGACACATGATTGCCAAGTACGCACGAAGCCGGTTGCGGAGGATGGTTCGACGTTTGCTAACGAGGCTGTGTACAGGATGGAACAGAAACGAAAGGCAATGTTGGAAATGCCCGACCTTATCAAGAAGTGGAAGACGGTACGTTCTTATAAGTTGGCTGGTTGGAGGGAGCCTTGCTAATCATGCGAAACAGGTCGGAAAGCGAAACTGGACCAAGTTTCCGAAATAAGCACCTGTACAATACAACCGACAAGCTTGTATTTCAAAAAACGCCGTCAATCCGAGCGTGTATATACCACCATGTACTACTACAATACCATTTTAAACAACTCTGTGCCGATTGTGCTGTTCATGCCCGTCACCCAAGATGCTCTGCGCTCCTGACCACAACTTCAGCCATGGACAAGGGTAAAATATTATAGAAGAATGAAAAATGTCGGCATTTAACGAGATGCATGAACAGAACACATTTATTTCCAAATTCGCCAACATAAATGCATCACGTGACTCTTCTCGACTTCACTCGTCTTATTCAAGACGATGAAAACGAAAAAAAAAATCCTCCCCGCCCGCCACACTCTTTCACCAAAAACCAAACACGCACTCTTTCTGTGATTTTTCTTCCCACATGGCAAGTCCCTCCGCGGGACGTCCGTCCCGGACCGCCACGCATTACGAGGTCCTCGACCTGCAGCCGGCGCTCCTCGGCGCCGCGGAGCCGCACGACATCGCCACCCTCATCAAGCGGGCGTACCGCCGGGCGCTGCTGCGCAACCACCCCGACAAGGCCGCGCAGTCCAGCGCGCCCACGCTCACAGTCGACCAGATCGGCGAGGCCTACGCTGTGCTGTCCTCCCCGCCGCGGCGCAAAGAGTACGACGCGGGGCTGCGCGTGGCAAGGATCGCCGGCGGCAGCCGGGACGACGACGACGAGACAAAGTTCCACACGGGCATTGAGAATGTCGACCTTGATGACCTCGGCTTTGACGAGGCGGGCCGGCGCTGGTACCGGTCGTGTCGGTGCGGCAACGACCGCGGCTACTCGTTTGAGGAGGAGGACCTCGTCGATGCGAGCGAAGACGGCGTCTTAATGGTGGGGTGTCAGGACTGTAGCCTCTGGCTCAAAGTCCACTTTGCCGTGGTGGAGGAGTAACGACAGATTATGACAACACAAGTATATAAACAAGGGTTGAATAACCGCAAAGGCATAGAACGGGCCAAGGCATATTTCATGACAAGAGGCGCAGAATACAAAATGGCACATCAACGATCTCACAATGAGTAGATTGGATATTGGTATTGAAAGCAATTTTAATAAATTTTTATTGGTCCCGACGGGCACGGCATTAAAAGTCTAGAGCAAGCTCGTCTGTTCAACGGCTTGGTAGGCTTCTTCGGATCCGTGGGAAAACAAATAAGAGACAAAAATCAATAACCCCGTTCTTTGTTTCTGCGTGTTTACCTAAACAATGCCGAAGCTCTTGGATAAAAACGACGTCTTCCGTCACTCCATAGACACCAGTCCGCCCTAAAACCTGAGTGCGAAAAGCCAATTAGTCCCCGACATGGGTAGGCTTACTCGGCAGCCTTGGTTTCTTCGGCCTTGGGCTCCTCGGCAACGACGGGCTCCTCCTTGGGGACACCCTCGGCGGGGGCAGTCTCGGCCTCGGAAGAAGTCCAGAGAGTCTAATGAGGTTAGGAAAAAAATTGCTACATGACCGAAATGGTGGCAGGCTTACCAAGTTGTCACGGAGGAGCTGCATGATAAGGGTCGAGTCCTTGTAGCTCTCCTCGCTCAGGGTATCAAGCTCTGTAAAAAGTCAGTCGAGTGCCTTCAGATGCGCTGGGAATCCGGGAGGGGACATACCGGCAATGGCATCGTCGAAAGCCTGCTTGGCAAGGTGGCAAGCCTGATCGGGAGCGTTGAGAATCTCGTAGTAGAAGACGGAGAAGTTGAGGGCAAGACCCAGACGGATGGGGTGAGTGGGAGGAAGCTCGCCCTGGGCAACATCGGTGGCAGCCTTGTAGGCCTCGAGGGACTTGTCGGCCGAGTCCTTGCGCTTGTCGCCTGTGGCGAACTCGGCAAGGTAGCGGTGGTAGTCACCCTTCCTTGAATAGGAGTCAGTATTAGATAACATGGCGGGGCGCAAAACGAAAGACGCACATCTTGTGGTAGAAGACCTTAGACTCGCCGGACTTGGCAGAGGGGATCAGGTGCTTGTCAAGGACGTCAAGGATATCCTCGCAGATCTTGGCGAGCTCATCTTCGATCTTCTGGCGGTACTCCTTGATGAGAGTAACCTGGGAAGAGTTGCCCTTGGACTCCTCCTTCTGCTCGATAGAAGTGACTATTCTCCAAGACGCACGGCGGGCGCCAATGACGTTCTTGTAGGCAACGGAGAGAAGGTTGCGCTCCTCAACAGTCAGGTCGCGGTCCTCGGAGGCGACGATCTTCATGTTCTCAACCATCTCTAGGGGCGGGGCAAGTCAGCGCACACGGCTCTTTTGGGTGGGTGCTGGTCGGGAGGCGCCAGCTTGTTTTGTTTAGTGACGTACCCTCGTAGCGCTCGGCCTGCTCAGCGAGCTTGGCCAGATAAACGGCATCGTCGTTAGCCATTTTGGATAATTAGGGTCTGCTCGAGAAATGGCGGTTAGCAAGGCGACGGTGATGTGCGTTTGCAGTGTATTGGCTGGGCACTAGAAGGGCGAATTGTATGAAAAAGGGGGACCAAGAAGAGGGGTCGCCACTGGCGATTTCCAAAGGCAGGCAGGTGCTAGGCAGAAATACGAAGACGAGGAGCGCAGCGCCGGACAAGCACCATTCGAATTGCGGATTGAAGCATCGTGAACAGGCCAACACGCAAAGCGTGCGTGGCCGGCAGGCGAGCTCAGGAAGTCAACCCTCCCCCGCTCCTTGGGCGGCGGCTCTAGTGGGGGTTGGCATGCTGGGGGCAGTATCCAGGACGCGCGCCGAGAGGAAGCAGGCGAGACATGGCGAGTTATAGAAAGTCGCTCGTGGAGACTTGATGATGGCTTGCTGGCAGAAGCTGTATCGTCGAGGCGCGCGCGCGCTCTGGAGGGGGACGGGAGCAAGACAGGCGCGATGACGAATGTGCACCATGGGGTCTGGCGGGAGGGGTTGCAGAAGGCAGAGGAGAGAGGGAGCGATGCAAGGCGAGAAATGGCGTGTGCCATTTATCGGGAACGACGTACCAGTAAAAAGGGACGAAAAAGGGTATTTGAGTTGTAGATGGAAGAAAGAAAGGTCGGAGGATTCGGTGGTGGAAGCTTTTGCCGGGGGTGGTGTGTGGAAGAGGCGATGCGGAAATTGGTTTGTTTGTTGGGATTATTATGTAGCAGAGCGAGGAGGAGGAAAGGAAGAGAGTGAGAGGGCGGCTCACAGGCGGCCCTGGCTCTGCAAGGTACCTGGGGGGACACGCGCTACAGGTATGCCGGGTGCTCAAAGCCACCAAAAACAAGATGGCAGTTGTCCTAGAGTACGCTCTCTTGCCCCTACCAGCGCCTGGTGCCTGCCTGGAGGTTGCTCAAGTCCTGCTGCCGTTGTACTGGTACATGAAGGCTACGACAGTGAAGCCTCAGGCAACCAATGATAGCCTATCTCAGCCCGTCACGTGAACTAAAAAAGGTCTCACACGTCTCAGACCGCCCACCAGCATGCCAGCAGCGGACAGTGCAGGCAATACGGATACAGATACTGTAAGTTACTTTGATAACAAGATATTACGATTCACGTGAGAACGGAAGAGATTTGGCTTCTCTGGGAAATCGCGTAAATCGCGTTCATTTTAGGGTTTTTTTTTTCTATTAGCATGCTCTACAAATTTTGTTCGTCTTTCTTCCCATCGCGTTGCACTCCCAGCGCTGTCATACCCGTTCCTCCATGTACCGGTACCTCTGCCAGCTTTCCAACCATCTCAACAGCATCGGTCCTACCCTGCCACTGAATCACCCGTCATCTCACATCTCACTGACTGACGGCGCGTCACACGCGCCGATCCGGCCAACTCATTGTGTTCATCACGTATGTACATTGTATAATTGCGGCGTACTAAGTCTACGGTAGTATAGGTAGATTGCAGGTAGTTACAGCGGATACCGGAAAGCAGCAAATATCATTTCCGCGTCTCCCTTTCTCCCACCGCTCATTGGCCAATCCCTGCATCGCAAACCGCGCATCCAGTAAAAAAGCAGTTATTATGCCTAACAACGGGTGGTTTTCTTCGCGTTTATGTTGAATCTTCGCAAGCTACATTGAAACGCAACGTTTTTACAGTCCTACCCAGATCTCATGTTAAGCAAACCTTGTTTCTGTTCGCAGTCTCGCGGACAAGGCCAACAGGTGGGCAGGGGCACTGGTTGCCAGTTATGCTTCTCAATTGCTTCTCTCTTCATATCAAAATAGGCTCTGGCTCGTTGACAGACTCCCACTGTGACACTGTAATGCTAGATGCTTCGCCAGCTTATTAGCTCAGCTAACGAGCTTGGAACCCACCACCATAGAGGAGTACCGACGCTTTTGTCTTTACGTCACACAAACTTATGTACCGAGCTATTGCTCTCAACTGTTCGAAATCAACCTTTCCTCATGCAGCTTAGCTTATTCGCTGGTAGAGCTTTGCCTCTCAAACCACACCACCTCGGCCGCAAACCACGTCACAGCTAGCTCACCTCCTCTCCAAACACCATCAATCTTCATCGTCCTTCTCCCATCATTAAAAAGCACCTTTGCCCACGATGCTTCGCACAACCTTTGCCAAGACGGCCGCTCTCCGTCCCATCCGCGCCGCTGCCTTTTCCACCACTGCCCGCGCCATGGCCGAGGGTGACACCGGTGCCCCCCCTCGTACTGGCGGCCAAGGGTAAGCAAGCTTCCCCATGTCCAGTTCGATACCAATCAGTCTGGGCCTCGCCTATACTGACAAACGCAGTGACGCCTTCCAGCGCCGCGAGCGCGCCTCCGAGGACTACGCCATCCGCCAGCGCGAGAAGGAGAAGCTTCTCGAGCTCAAGCAGAGACTTGCCGAGCAGCAGGAGCACCTCCAGCGCCTGTCCGAGCACATGTACGTCCCTCTACAAGTCTGCGATGCCATCGCATCGGTTCATACCTGCGCAAATGACCCCGCCTGTTGATTGTGATTCACTAACACTACCCACCGCAGCGACGAGATTACCAAAGACCAGGGTGGCGAGAAGAACTAAGGCGTACCAGCGTTGCCAAATTGACGACATGACCCATGGCACCACAGATGCACAGTCATAGTGACAAGAGACTAGCTGGTCCTCGATTTTGTCTAAAATAGTGTACAACTACATACGAAATGTGACATTAATCCACCTCTCCAATCAGTTTCGGACCTTTATTCCCTCTAGTCCATTGGATCGTGTCTCGCGAAAATTGACTATCCCAATTGGTTTCCCGGTCGTTCATTAAACTCCAATACACACTTCAAAAACAATTCACCTCGGCCTTCACCGGCGTCCCGTGTACGCACGATAGAAGCCCTCAGCCGCGTCGCTCTCCACGCCCGCATAATTGTTGGCCATGCCATTGTTAGTCTTTTGCGCCGACGTCACCTTGGCTTGTAGCGCCGTCGCGTTGGCGTCGATCCACTGTAGCTGTGTCAGGTGGCCGTTGAGAACGCGCACGATTTGGCTCAGCTAGATTGACAAGTTAGCTTCCAAGTCGTTGTCAGTGCATTTGTAGTTACTACGTACCGGGTCCTCGGCCTTGGCGCCCTTGCTCAGAGTTCCCGAAATCTCGTTGATCTCCTTGACCATCTTGGACAGATCGCGACACTTTTCATCCAGCTGTTGTGTGAGCTTCTCAGCCAGCTTGTATGTGCGCTCGCGTTCTTGATCCGGCCCCGCCAAATGCTCGCCGGGTCCAAGCTGCTTGGCAAACATATCCTGAACTTCCGACTCATAGCGGCTGAGCCAAGCTTCCAGTTCTTCCTGTTGGCTTTCCACCGCAGCGAGCTGTCTCTCAATTTCGTGGCTGGCGCGCTCAGCCTCATACGTGTCCATGTACAGTTTCTGGATCTTTTCACCATTTTCCACCAGGTTTCTGTCCCAGGTAGCCACCGTTGTTGCCTGCTCCTTGAATTCCTTCTTATACTTGGTCAAGTCCGATGCCCATCGAGTGACAATATCCTCCATGGTCTTGTTCTTGAGTCGGGCGATTTGCGAGGGTGGTCCGGTGGTAGAGGCACCAAGTGCACTGGTAGAAGCCGCGATTGTCGGTGTTTGAGTGGCGGGTTTCGCAGTATCTGTAGCTGGCTTAGCTCCACCAAACAAGGCAGAGGCGCCAGCGGCCGTGGCCGTCGAACCCGGTATGGCGGTGGAAGTCGGTGTCGAGGCCGTGGCAGGCTTCACGCCGCCAAAGACAGCACCAGCGGTGGTAGTTACTGCTGGGGCCGCAGCCGTGGTGGCAGCAGGTTTAGCGCCAAATAAACCACCAGCGGTTGATGCTGTCGCTGCAGCAGGCGCCGCGGCAGTCGTGGTAGCGGTGCCACCACCGCCAAAAAGATTTCCCGAGCTGGGGGGCGCGGTCGCGGTTGTGGGAGTAGTTGCAGCGGACGTAGACGCAGCTGCAGGTTTGGCGCCAAACATAGAGAGGGCTCCGGTCGATGCGCCTATGGCAGGGGCAGCTGCGGCCTGTGTAGTAGCAGTACCTCCAGCGGCATTTCCGAACAGACCAGATGAAGGTGCACCAGCAGCGGGCTTCGCAGCACCGAAGATACCTCCGGTGCTAGGTGCGGTCTTTTGACTGCCAAAAATCCCGGTGCTTGCCGTCGTAGTAGGCGTCGCCGCGACATCAGTGCTGCTGGACTTTGCTCCAAACATTCCACCACCACCACCACCACCAAAAAGCCCGCCCGCAGCGCCGCCAGCAGCAGGCGGGGCGCCAGCGGGAGTTGTCGATGAGAGTGGAAACATGGGTTTAGCAGGTGTAGCAGCAGCCGCACCCATGCCTGGTACAGCCAGGTTACTTCCAAATGTAGGAGCAGATGACGTGGGAGTCGCGGTAGCACCGCCGCCAAATACTCCTGAAGCCGCAGGAGCAGTTGTAGTAGTGGCAGCTTGGCCTTGGCTCGACGATACAGCTTGGCCAAACAAACCACCTCCGGCAGCGGTAGTCGGTGTAGAGGCGACACTTCCAAAAATGTTTACGGCGGGCTTTTCTGCGGCATTGCTCGCACTGCCAAACAGTCCACCCGATGCAGGGGCGGCAGAGGCAGCGCCGCCACCACCAAACAAACTAGACGCTCCGGTCGCAGATTTCGCGCCGAAGATACCACTAGCGGGGGCAGGTGTCGTGGAAGCGCCACCAAAAACCCCCGATGGCGTCGCGGGACTTGTAGATGCCGGCGCTCCGAAGACGCTGCTCGGTTTGGGTGCGCTGCCTGTATTGCTGGTGCCAAATCCAAACGTGGGTGCCGTAGCACCGCCACTACCGCCCGCCGAGCCAAATATTCCTCCGGATGCAGGTGCCGAAGATGTTGTGTTGTTGTTCGCCGCGCCGCTCGATGCTGGAGTCCCAAACGCAAACGGTGAAGCCATGGTTGCGACGAGCCTCGATGGTGTCGAGGTCAAGTTGGGTTATTCGCGTAACGCTAGTGGTATCGGCCGTGTTCTGCCCCGCGATGTTGAAGTGAGTTAAATTCGTGGCGAAAAATTATAGTCTCGCTTCGGGTGACAGCTCAACTTTGGAAGTTGGGAATGGTTGATTGTGGTTGCAGGTGGACGCAGCAGCCCAAACAACGACCAGGAGCTTTTTTCCTGAGAGCTTGCGAGGTTGGCGCGAAGCTGAGCCGCGTCCAGCACTACGCCAAATATGGCAGGTGGGCAGCGCCGCTTTAGTGCAGCCCTACTTGCTTGTGCCAAGTAGCATCTACGCAACGCTCGTGGAGCTGTATGATCATTACAAAACATGGCTTGTGATCAGGTCTTTGTGTTCTCGAGTGCGAGGCTGTTGGACTTGCTGTATCACGGAATACCTCCCTATCATCAGGCCGATGACCAGGGACCAAACTGAGCCGTATGAGATGTCGCGAAACACGTCGGCGTTGTATTTCCTCGCTACTTAGTGATATCTGCTCTTGTCAATTTACGTTAAGCCTGTCACCGCTTTGTCCTGCTTCGCGTTATTGTCATTGATGTGCTTGTAGGTCTGGTAAGTGCGGCTTCAGGTATTGGATGGAAGGAAGTGACATTCCCGCACTGCTTAATGCAGACTCATGGAACTATTAAATATAGACTAATAATATAAGGGGGTAGACTAAGTCACGCCCTATCTACCTAAGTACCAAACACTTAACTAACATTCAACGCTTTTAGTAGAGCGCAAAAGCATATTTTGCTCGCTCCGTCTCCATGCCGGGTAGGTGCAACGCCCCAAAGGCAGCGGCAGACCTTCCACTACCATATTATGAACGAAGCACAACGCAACAAACCGAGTTGATTAGTGGATGGAATTTCTGAAGCTTCCTCATGAAAGAAAGATCACACATTGACAATGGTTAGCCTAATTTGCCTAATAATGCCTCGCACACAATGGGATCCCGAGTACTTATATCACGTGCCTCCACCCCCACGAAGCTCTTGGAGTGAGCTAAAGGTCTAGAGCAGGTCTACAAAGTGGGTTTGTCGTTCTCCTTGCATTTATCGACTTGCCTTGAATTAATTAATTATACGGATATCAAAATACCGAGTGCAACCTAGCTACTGTGACGACCCCGGAGTGATACCGAACCTTAGCAGCGAATACCAACCCCTCATTGCCGCCGCCCGGCTTGTCCCTGGCTGCCTGTTGGCATTTGGACGACCACCGCCCAGTCTGGCTCGAGCATTTTCCAAGACCCCAAGGACCGCGATTGGCGAAATGTCCAATAAATCGGATATGGAGGGTTTAGGCCCATCGCATATAGTTGACCGGACCGAGTCTGTTGACCCAGAAGCAAATCCAGGTTAGTTACCATTGCGACGAGTCGTGGAGATGCGACGCCCAAAGCCCGTGCTAACAGATTCGCAGAAGACACCTCGGACTCGGACGACCAGTTTAGCGATGCTAGATCAGGACCGGCAACCCCCAAAATCCGATCTCCCACACCAAAAGTGAATAGCAAGCAAAAAGGTGCAACTAGAAAAGAGGAAATCATACCACCTGAAGAGGAGGATGCAGCTGCAATTGTGAACGCCAACAAGCAGACTCATACCAGTATAGCTGAGGAAACAAAACAAGTTGAAGAAAATGCCACCCCCGACGAGGACGATGACGACAGAGGAGACGGGGCCGACGATTTCGGTGACGACTTTGACGATTTCGAAGAGGGCGGGAGTGCCGACGATGGCTTCGACGACTTTGACGACGGCGACTTTGCCTCACCAGAGCCAGCAGTGCAGCTGCAGGCGCCAGTAACTCCCCAATATAAACCACCGCCATTTGTCAGTCAAACCTGCTCATGGCAAGACCCATTACTGACATTTCTAGGCCATTCCTGATTTCGACGGCCTCGACCCTGACCAAGTCCTCGAAGCAACGGAAGATATACTAAACACATTATACTCCCCCGAGATGCTCGAGGTGCCCGCGCCTCAAACTCTTCCAACAGATGCGTCTGTTTTTATCAACCCGCGTTCCGCTTCACTATGGTCGCAACTGGTTGCGCCTCCACCCCTCGCGCCACCCGACTGGATCCGCTCGCGGACACGACGTCTATTTCTCGTGTCGCTCGGCGTACCCGTGGATCTTGACGAAATTCTACCAGCCTCGAAGCAAAAGAAGCTGATATTACCCTCGCTGAACCTCAACGCCTCGTCACCGCGTGCATCCAGCGACGCCCGCGGCAGCGGCTCAGCACGGCTAAAACAGGGCGACGGCAACGCATCGTCGACGTCGCTCGACTCCCAGGGTAAGCCGTCTGCGTCGAAAAAGCGCAGAGGACTGCCGGCAGAGCCTGACCTGGATCTCGTGGCCGCGCGCTACCTATGCACCACGACGGACGAGGCCTTGGACGGCATGACGGACGAGGAGCTCAAGGCGCACGTCGGCAAACTCGAGGCCATGCAAGGCTCCGCCAAGGACGTGTTGGAATATTGGAAAAAGCGGACTGATGAGAAGCTCGGTGACCGCGAGGCATTTGAGGGCGTTATAGAAAACCTGGTCAAACATGCGAGAAAAGTTCGAAAATAACGATAGATGGCATCTTAGAATGATAAAAGGATACCTTGGCTACATAGGTAGCTACATATGTTGACAACGACTACATTAATACATCGTCACCAGACAAATGGTCAGTCCAGGTCCAACGAAATTCTTATCATAATCTAGTCACATACGAAAATGCTAGACATGATACAAGACCATCATATATTATTTTACCAGCTAGTCCAGTTGCTATTTAGCAATAGGAACTCTCAACCGACTGCAAGTTACTTGAGTCTGTCGAAATGAATAAAGTATTCGAGTTTGAGATTTCGTCTCATAGCGTCTCTGTCAATTCACCAATGAATCAAAAAAAATGTAGCAATTGCACGTTTCGATCGTGCGACCTCCGGGTTATGAGCCCGGCGCGCTTCCACTGCGCCAAATTGCTTTCCAATTCGTTGAAGGTGTGTGCGTTATTATACTATATGCATGCTTTAGACTAGTAAGACAAAGAGGCTTGGCTACTAAATTGTGTGCTACGCCACACCTCACACCTCTTGATCCTGATAGATTCATAATCATAATTTCTAACACATCTGGGGGTCAATTTTTGAAATTCGCTGCCGTGTTTTTAGGGCAAATAATTGAATAAACCTCAGTTTTTCTGATCTGAAGTATTACCTTCATACCTACTCGCTAGAATACCTATAATATAAACCGGAGGCCTTGGGCGTTCGTTGGGCGCGTGGAGGGGCACAACTTATCGGCACAAAAATGGCTTAGCGCAAGAGTCATACTCTGAACTGCACACTTTGAATTTTGACACTGATCAGGCGAATTCTACAGCTCTGACTCCTAAGTCGCGACCACGCCAACGAATACCCAAAACAGTGCAAGGTTTTAAATAGGCAATTTTTCCATCGTTGCACGATATTCTGCTCACAAATTTTACCTGTCCTCGTTGAGCGTGCCCGGCGACCCCGCCTAGGTGTAGCTTGTTCAGAAAACCACAAATCTCGTGTGCGCATTTTGCCCCGCCTCGCCGACTTAACATCTACAAACCACCGCTCCTACCGCCATCATGTCTGCCAACGGCGACCGAAAATACGATATCGACTCCGAGTCCGACTCGGGCGAGTCCATTAACAACGCCCCCGGAGATGGTTCCGACACCAAGCCTCTCAAGTCGGCCCTCAAGAAGGGCAGCCAGCCCGCCCCCGACGAGACGGCCGCGAAGCCGTACCTCCCGCCGCAGACCGACCCCAAAGACCTCGACGTTGCCAGCCTGACCCCCCTAACACCCGAGATTATCGCTCGCCAGGCCACCATCAACATTGGTACCATTGGACACGTCGCTCACGGAAAATCGACGGTAGTCAAGGCCATCTCAGGCGTCCACACAGTCCGCTTCAAGAACGAGCAGATCCGCAACATTACCATCAAGCTCGGCTATGCCAACGCCAAGATCTACAAGTGTGACAACACTGCCTGCCCACGTCCTACCTGCTACCGAAGCTACAAGAGTGACAAGGAGGTTGACCCTGCGTGCGAGCGCGATGGCTGCGGTGGCACGTACAGACTGCTACGTCACGTTTCGTAAGGATATCCTTGCTACGTATATGTCATATCGCTAACAAAACCAGGTTCGTTGATTGCCCAGGTCACGATATTCTCATGAGCACCATGTTGTCAGGCGCCGCCGTCATGGACGCTGCGCTGCTTCTGATTGCTGGCAACGAACCTTGCCCCCAGCCACAGACCTCGGAACATTTGGCCGCCATCGAGATTATGAAGCTGGACAAGGTCATCATCCTGCAGAACAAGGTCGATCTGATGAGAGAAGAGGCTGCCCAGCAACATTACGACTCCATTCTCAAGTTCATTCGCGGTACTGTCGCTGGCCAGTCTCCAGTCATCCCCATTTCAGCTCAGCTCAAGTTCAACGTTGATGCAGTCAACGAGGCCATTGTTAACACTATTCCTGTCCCCCCCCGTGACTTCAGCAAGCACCCCCATATGATTATTATTCGATCATTTGACGTCAACAAGCCTGGTGCCGAGATTGACGAGCTCAAGGGTGGTGTCGCTGGTGGCTCTATTCTTCATGGTGTTGTCAAGCTCGGCGACGAGGTTGAAATTCGCCCCGGTATCGTGTCCCGCGACCAGAGCGGTGCCATCAAGTGCACACCCATCTTCAGCCGTGTCGTTTCGCTCAACTCCGAGTCCAATGACCTCAAGTACGCCGTCCCTGGTGGTCTGATCGGTGTTGGTACCCGTATCGATCCTACTCTGTGCCGTGCCGATCGCCTGGTTGGCTTCGTGCTCGGGCTCAAGGGACGCCTGCCGGACATTTACAGCGAAATCGAAATCAACTTTTACCTCCTCCGCCGCCTGCTCGGTGTCAAGACTGCGGATGGCAAGCAGGCCAAGGTTGCCAAGCTCGCCAAGAACGAAGTTATCATGGTCAACATTGGCTCAACATCTACTGGTGCCAAGATTGCTGCCATCAAGAACGATGCTGCCAAGCTGATCCTGACGAACCCCGCATGCACGAGCATTGGCGAGAAGGTTGCCCTGTCGCGTCGTATCGAAAAGCATTGGCGTCTCATTGGCTGGGCCACCATTTCTGCGGGTGTCACCCTGGAGCCTAGCAGCTCCTAAATACAAAGCATAATGAGGGAAAGAAAACGAGGGAAACCGAAAGACCGTCAAGCGATGATCACGACATCCGTTTTGGGATGAGCCATGTCTAAGCGTCACCTCGCTAGAGATTTTATAGAGGAAGATGTTGGGCGATGGGGGCAGGACAGGTTCATGATGCAGCGGTGTTAGGCTACAAAAGGGCACGGTCGTTGTACTTTGTCGAACTGCTTTTTTTGCGAGAGAAAAAGAGGTGTTGGCGTGTTGTTTTTGGCGGACAAAAGGGAGGAATACCAAGCATCTGAACGGCCGTTGTTTATGAAAAACGAAATTTCTTATGAGGTTTTTTGTATCCTGGTAACTCTAAAATAAATGAATAAAAAAGTTAACAATACGGGTTGCACATGTTGATTGACACTCTTGTTTTCTCCGCGCCAAGATTTTGACTCCCTGGCAAGACAGGGTTCACGTAACTACCTATACTCTTGTCTATTCTGTGACATCGTACTTGTTGCTACGCCACCCATCATCTGCTGGGCGACGGAACAGCAGTACGCACGCCCAGCATGCCATGAATTGTCTATCGTCACTCGCTGATAATTAAAGAAAAATGGGACATAGACCTCAGTATTACCTATAATGTATTAGAGGCGCATAACAGAAATAGGTACCTACAGATGCCTGCCTTGTAACTAATGAAGCTACCTTGGGTATTAACAACTGCGTGCGAGACTGGCACTACAAAGAAGGGCGAAGTATGAACGAGGAACAAGTCATGCTTATTATTCCTTGTTATTCTCTTCTTTGTCCTTTTAGTTCTCCTTGCCTTTACTCTTTCAATTCCTTTAGTGCCCGCAAGACTGGCAGCGCTAGGTAGGTAAGTACCTATAGAGGTACCTAGGGACTCTGCTGAAGTATGCTGGACGAGAGCTCGAGGAGTATAGATAGGTACCTAGGAAAAAGCTTTGGAAATGATATTCATGGCTTCCAGTTCATAAAAAGCATGCGCCGACTAGATTATATCACAAATATCCTTGATACTC
Organism: Cordyceps militaris CM01; assembly: GCF_000225605.1. Classification (NCBI taxonomy): domain Eukaryota; kingdom Fungi; phylum Ascomycota; class Sordariomycetes; order Hypocreales; family Cordycipitaceae; genus Cordyceps; species Cordyceps militaris. The sequence goes on along the minus strand of NW_006271972.1, from coordinate 4,306,286 downwards.
AGCTTTAGAATTGATCCCCTCCCTCGGCTGCAGACCGGACTTGCGGCGCTGCCAAGGTTCACGGGCAGCCACCATCTACCGTATCTAATCTATCGGTGCGGCGTTGTCAAACGCAGCAGTAGATGACCAGTGTTTCCTCAACACCATCAACCAGAGGCGACTCTGCTTCTGCCGTGCGCCGTTGTCTTCCCCGTGTCTGAGGCTTTGCCATTGCTATCATAACGGAAGCCTATCGGAAACTAATACATGGTTATGACACTGAGTCCGCTCCCTATATCCTGGCGCACCCACCCCTTTTACAGCAACGCCTCAAGTGTCCAACCCCAACCGCCCGCTTCGAGAGAGCCACGCCACCACGATACCCGACCAAGACGATACATAATAATATACCAACTGACGGAACGCCATGGATCAGGCCGACATCCCAGCGCTGCTGGCGCGCCTGTCGAGCGACGAGGACGCCGCGCGCAAAATGGCCGTCTTCAAGCTCCAGTCCTCCATCAACGACCCAGCGTTCGCCGACGTATTCATCTCCTCGGGCGGCCTCGTCATCCTGCGCCGCCTTATCATGGGCGCCGGCGGCAATACACTGGCATACTCCCTGCAGTCGCTCTCGCGCCTCCTCGAGGTCGACATGGGCTGGGACATCTTCGAGGGTCCCAGCGCGGGGGACCTGGTCGAGCGCATCGTCGAGCTCATCGTCACGAACCCGCTGGTTAACATCCTTCGAGGCGCCATGTCGATCTTGGTCGCGCTTGTAAGCCATTCGCAGTCGACCAACGAGGCCCGCGGCAGCTCCGGCAGCTTTGGCTTCCGCGCCCTGCGGCCGGCCATTGCCGTGTATCCGCAGTTTTTTGAGCTCGTCGTCCAGCAGCTGCAGAGCGCCGACCACGCGCTCTGCGCCAACGCGCTCATGCTCACAAACGCCCTGATCCGCGACGCGCTGTCGAGCAGCAACACACCCGAGGGTACCTTTGAGGGCACCGGAGAGGAGTGGACTACCATCATCAAGCGTCTGCACGATCTGGGGTTGGTCAAGGCCGTCTACAAGATAATGCAGAGCTCGACGCTACAGGACCTCGCTCATCCTGTCCTAGAGTTCCAGGCCCTCAGCAAGCTACTGCTGCGTCGTTGGAGGGATGTGCCCGTCGACGTAGACAGACCCGAGCACAGGCGTACCTTGAAAGCGCTGCATCTGGCCAGTAAACCAGAAAAGAATCCCGACGTGAATGGGCACTCGAGGGACGACTCCGCGGACGGGACGAAGAAGGAAGGCAAGCGACGCAACCCCGACAAGTGGCGTCGGCTGGGCTTTGAATCGGAAAGCCCTTCGCAGGAATTTGAAATGAGCGGCTGCCTTGGTATGATGGATTTGGCCGACTATGTGCGCAAGTTTGAGGACAGCTACCAGAAAACACTGCTGGAGCAGTCGGTCAAGGCTGTGCGCGAGCGATGTCCCATTGCGCACGCAAGCACAACCGTGACCATGATATTGTATGACCATTTCGATGTGGACAAGACCGATATGGAAGACACCAAGGGATATCAAAATCTAGAGGGCAAGAATTATGACCAGCTATTTCGACCCCTACTGTTGCAGTGGTCTCGACTTCACACCTCGGCGCTGCAAGCTTTCTTTCGCATTTGGAAGAGCACTGGGGCCGAGACGGACGACTTTGACAAAGTCGGCGAGCTGGTGCGCATTCTCGTGGAGCACGTGGTGGGACAGTCGTCGCGCACTCGCGATGTGCTCGAGGTGGAGGACGACATGGCCGAGTTTGACGTGGCGCGCCTACGCGAGCTGCAGATGGAGCTGCTGGAGCAGTCATTTGACGACACGTGGGGCGAGCACCTGTACCAGGTCCGCGAGACGCTGCGGCAAGAGGCTCTGCAATTCGTCAAGGAGCAACGCGTGCGGTGTCTGCTGCACGGCTCATGGTCGATGCACCCGGCGGTGGCGGCCGGCCCGGACCAGGCCAGCAAGACGAGCGACGGCAGCAAGGAGCAGTGGCGGTTTGCCAAGCTGTCGCATAACCGGCGCTACTTGCACTACGCCGACTTTGACAAGCAGGCGCCGCAGGACCCGGGCCTCGCCAGCCTGACGGAAAAGATTGACCTCAATACCATCAGCTCTGTCGTGTCCAACGTGTCGGCCAACAACGACCAGGCGAGCCAGAGCAGCGGCTCGACGGTGCAGAGTCCGGGTGTGCGCAAGACGCTCACGACGACCAAGATTACCATTTACAGCTACGTGCACGCGGCCGAGGCGGCGCGCGGCGGCGACAGCAGCGAGTACCCGATCCTCGAGCTGTGGCCGGTCAACCACAGTCTGGCGTCGGAGTGGCTCGACGGGTTGCTGATGCTGCTGAACCAGACGCCGATTACGGCGGAGACGAGCAAGCTGGTGAATCTGGTGAGTGATTATGGGTTGAAGATTCGACTGCTGAATGTACGGATGGACGGCGCGCTGGAGGGGCCGCCGGCGGGGGCGGGTGTGGTGCCGAGCCGGGATGGTTTGGATGAGGATTACTTTTATGAGATTTGAGGCGGCGAGTCGATCTTTTGCCCGCTGCAGGGAAAGGAAGGTTGATGTAATTTGGTTTATTGGTTCTCTCTTTTGCATATACCCTCTGTATATGGTGATGATGTTTTATATCATCAATGTATATTCAGTTTCTGCACATGGTTCTTTATATATACTATGGAAATGGTCTGGAAAAACAGTCACGAACTAGACAGCCTTTGTTTTATCTGGTACGCGGTACTTGTTTGTTAGGATGGCGCCATAACCTCGCTTGTCAAATTTATTATGTGACGGCGCTTTTGCCACCGGGGACAACAACACGGTGCATGTGTACACGTACCACACACACACGCACAAGTTGGCTGTAGGGTAATCTTCCATTGATTTACTTATGTAGTTGTTCCCCGGCTGTGCTGCGTGCGTGCGCTGGATCGTATATGTATGTCTCGGCTGACCGACTGTTGGAAGCATGTGGTGAGGAGCTCATGCATTATCTCGAATATATTTGGATCATGATTGGATGGAGGCCTGATTGAAAAACTATGCATACGAACCTAGTCTCTGCTTGGGGAGTTGCAATGGCCTCTTGAAAAGAAGAACAAGAGAAAAGAATGATGCGGCGGCCCGTTGCAAGTGTGGAGTTATTGCGGCATCTGGGGCGCTGGCGGAGCCCGGCTTTGACTTTTGGGTAGGAATGCGTGCATTGCGCGAGACTAACTACTGATAGCAACTTGCAACTGGCGAGCTATTGTATCTTATAGTTGGGTTGTTTTCCTCCGGTGTACCAGTATTGAATACCGAGGAATATCAGTGATATTATATAGAAACGAGTCGGGATCTCTGAGAGAAGCACAGAACTTTGATACGAAATTTTCATCCTTGACCAGCCTCTCTCCTCCAGCCTCAGCCATCGCCGGCCCACCAGAGTGCATCGCCGCCGGTAGGTCAGGTATTATGTACTCGGTACTTGGTACTTGGGCGCAAAGGGCGGTGACTTGTTCGGCGCAGCGTTGATGCCTGGTCAAAGAAGCCCCATGCTCACATGTAACTCTTTTCACCTGGTCCAGCGGTCCGGTCGACGAATGGCCAAGGCTCCGGTGGGTTAGGAAAAGAAAAAAAGCCATTTTTCTCGGCTGGCTTCGATCCATTGGTGTGGGCACATCGTAAGCTCAGCGCGTGGGTTTGGTCCGGATTTGCCGTTCCGGGGGACATAATATCTCGCCTGGCATTCTTCGCTCCCTTCCTTTCCTCCTTGCATCCGTACTTTGCCTTTTCCAACTTCTTTCATTTTCTCGGTGGAAGAGGGGAAGAGCAGAGTGTTGGGGAACGACAAAGCCCGCTAGCTACGGTACGTGCCGTGCAGGCACAGGGCGGAGGACAGCAACGACAAGTGCCTCGCCGGGGAGCTGCTCTGTTGACGGCAGCCAGCGCCAGGTATTGGAGGCGAGGTCTTGTCCTTTTTGCGACCAGCCTCGTTCACCAACGAGATTCTGCTTCATTTGGCCGTCTTGAGAGGCGTTGCTGCTCAGGATTCGCTACTGCACGGTGGCTGACTAAGCAGCTGCTACAGCTCGCAAGCAAACAGCAGGCGCGAACCACGAACCCCCCACTGAGTCCACTGGAGCCCACTGAACCGCCATCATTCCCGTTGTGGATTCGCCAGGACAGTTCCCTGAAAGTCTGGCCTGATCAAGGCCAAGCCACTCGAGACGCCTTCCCCTGACGCGGAGGACACTTGGACGATACAAAAAAACACTTTTCAGCAACGGCAAGAATATTCATCCCTGCACACTCCAATTTCCCATCCACAGGGTCGACCAAGAGAAACGAAACAGCCAATTCGAGCTCCGCTCATTTTCAATCTTTTACCTGCCTACTTGCCTACCAAAACCCTCGCATCCCTCCCTCCTAAAAACTACCTACCCAACCCTTTGCCTACGACTGCAACAGAGTCTCTTCGCTTTGGCTTCCCTCACGCAACCCACAATCTGCAGGTATGTGAATCCCTCTTGCTCAGACAGATAACCCCCTTGATCGCATCCCCCCCTCCCGCTCCTCGCTACGTCCGATAGGCTGGCTGCATCATTCGTGGCGCCCTTGGGCTGCTTTTGCTGCCAGACCAAAATCGCGAAGAACCGAGCTATTCTACTAGGTCGAGCAAGTCACTCGACCTGCGACGGTAGCTGGCAATAGTTAAGTAAAGGAGGCGTCAACACCAATGCCCACCCCCTTTGTCTTTGTTGCTCGCCCCCCCTTCCCGCGCCAACCACCATCTATCTGCCTTATCGCAAGGGCCGAGCGAGCACTCTTTGTCTGCCTGGCTACGACTTCCCAGACGCAATGGCTAATATATTCTCCCACAGCTTCTCTTAGCAATTGCCACCATCACCCAGCTAGCATCTTTGCGCCGCGCCTTCACCCCGCTTCACCATGTCTCGCATCCAGATTCCCCTCGACGCCTTGACGTCCCGCCTCAACCTGGGCGAACGCTTTCAGGGTTTCCGCGCCGGTCCCCTCTCCGGCCGCTTCTCCAACCTCAAGCCCATCTCCGAATTCCTCGACTTCAAGCGCATTTCCAAGCCCGCCAACTTTGGTGAGGCCCAATCACGCGTCAACTATAACCTCAGCCACTACTCGTCCAACTATGCTGTCGTATTCTCCATGCTCAGCATCTACGCTCTCCTCACCAACTGGCTCCTCCTCTTCGACATCATCCTCGTCGTCTGCGGCATGTTCATCATTGGACGCCTCGACGGCCGCGATCTCGAAATCGGCACTTTCCGTGCCACATCCTCGCAGCTCTACACGGGTCTGCTCATCGTCGCCATCCCACTGGGTCTGATTGCTTCGCCTTTCTCGACCCTCATGTGGCTGATTGGCGCCTCTGGCGTGGCCATTCTTGGCCACGCTTCCTTCATGGACAAGCCCATCGATGAGGCTTTTTCCGGGGAGGCGGTCTAGGTGGTCGGCCGCAAGCTCCCAAATTTGCGCCCCAATGGGGAAGACCATCAAGGCGCGGGCGGAGGAGGACAGACGGCGATGCTGGTCTGTATGAATTAATGTTTGGTAATGGTAGGGTGGAGGATGTGGGCTCTGACGACGATGAGAGCGATGGCCATGGAGTGGGTTTGCCTGCGCGCCGCCAAACCCGCTTCATCAGCGATTCTTTGCAATTTACTGGCACCGACCTGGGCGATCGCTCCGATGGTGTCGTCCGCCGCGGGAAACGTTACCAGAACTCGGGCGACGAGTCCGACTCCCAGGCAACATCCGACAATGGTGAAAGCGAAGATGAAGATGAGACCGAGGGCAGCCAGAGCGGGAATTCCCAGCTGTCCCTGAGCGCCAGGGAAGATGCGCTTGTTCAGTCGGCCCTCAAACGAATCAGCCGCGCGCAAGCCCAGGGCCGAACGGATGTCAATCTGAACAAGAACGAGCTGGCTGCGCTCGAGCGCCGACGCAAGCGCATGCAAGAGGAGGCTGAACGGGCTGAGCGGGAGCGCGCTGCACGCGCGTCCGGATCCAGTGGAAGCGATCGAAAAAAGAAGCACAAGGAGCAGCGAGTTGCTGTGCCGCTATCCCAATTTGTGCCAGTGTCAAAAAAGGAGCGCAGTGGCAGCAGTCACCCGCCACGCAAGGACTCGCTGCCCTCGCGCTCTATCGTGGGAGACTCTCCGGACCAGCAAGTGTACCCTCCGATGGGATATTTTCCGCCGCCTTCGCAGTCGCGCTCTCGCAGCTCATCGCATTTGCAACGCCCTGGTAGCCGTGCTCGCGACACCAACAACAACTCGCCCCCGGTCGCCTATTATCAGTATGCTTCCGGGTCTAGTCATAGACATGCTTCCGACTCTATGACGCGCTCTCACACCCGCGGCCTGCCTCGTGAGGATGCCTGGAACCCGGACTCGTCCCTGGACCCGTTTCAGTACCAGACCGATGGAGCGCGTGCCGCTTACCCTGCTTCATCCAGGGGCAGCCGCTCCGAGGCGGGCTACAGACAATCGTCACACGGTCACGGCACCTCGTCGCCTGCCACTAGAAGTCACCACGGCTCTGCGCGCCCCAGCCTTAGCAGGGTGTCTGATAGTAGCGAGACGAGCGGGGAGGACACGGCCAGCGACGAGCTTGGCAACGGAGCACAAATCAGGGAGCAACAGCAGCAGCAGCAGCAACAGCAACAGCAGAAACAGCCTGTACGGGGGAGGAGAAGTAGAGACATCGTCGTCGAGGTAGAACCAGAACCACCATTACCACCACCACCAGCAAAGAAGAAGTCTTCGTCACCAACGAAACGAAAGCCCGCGCCGAACGGGAAGAAGAAGAAGAGGTAGAATGACAAGGGGAGCTTGAAATTTGGGAATTTGGGATGCGGGATAGAACAGGATGTTGAAAAGGATGCATCGGAATGCGACGGGATGCGATGAGGATTGTATTTTTTGCGTTTAGTATTCACTTTATATTCCTTGATACCAATATTGTGTAAGTGGCCGTAGCCTGACACTACAATAAAGACATGTTCTTTCATGCAAGCTATTACTACTATTTGGTGTTGGGTTTTTCATGCAAGCTATTACTACTATGTAGTGTTGGGTTTGGTGGTGATGACGAATGTGAGGTCAACTTCGATTGTCCATGAACCAACATGGATATGCACCGAGAAATGTTGCCCCATGCGTAGCCTCGTTGAATTCAAAACTCTTTATTGCTTCGGACACTTTCTATAACTAAACCTATACATGACACCGTGTGGCGTGCACCCAGCCAGCCACGTCGCACAGCCTTGTCTCCGTGGCCTATCGCAAGCTGACTGATACAAGTCACAATCCTGCTTGTGCCACGTCACGTAAGCCTTGCCAATGCAACGAACGAGCTGGTTTAATGTCTCATTTATCGAGGCAAGTGAGATGGTATACAGCGCATCTTTCGTGCCAAGCCGAATAGAGGTCCGCCTGCCAGAACCCTGAGCTGAGCACGTGCCTTTGTTGTAACAAGAACAGCCTTGTGTTAATATTCTATCTATTTATGTATGGACTTAAGAGGTTGCTGATGTCAGCTTTCAGGGCCAACTGTCGCATCTTCTGTCATCATTTCAACCTAGCAAAGCTCTCTAGAGTACGGAAGCAGCCTTGTTGAAAATATAGTCGGCATGTTGGCAGGGTGAGCAATATTGACCAAACTGTATACCCTTAAGACAGTGTGTTAAAGTTGGCCGAGGCCCAAGACAGGAAGCTGAGCCTTGGTTCAATAAGGCTTTGCGAGCCACAACTATCTGCTTGCGCCAGATCTAGTGTGTTGCTACCAGAAGGGAGAGGGGGGGCGAGACGTTGTCCATGCCGCCGCCAAGCAACCAATCGCCATGTCTTTTATGATTATAATCTTGTGTTCCGTCGTCACGTTGAGAAACACCCTAACGGTCTTTGATCCGGTGGCTTACAGAGACGCCCAATCCAACCCGTTGTCTCTGATCGGTGGGCTTTTGCAGAGCCCGCCCTGTCCCCAACTGTCTGTGATCTGTGTCTTGCAGCACGCAATAGGCAGCGGCAGGGACTGTGATCTGGATGTCTCGGAGGCAACTCAATAGTCAGTTCGTCATGACTGTGACGTGTGCCTTGCAGCACCGAATGACCCAGCGCTCCTCTGATTGTGATTTGTTGCCTTCCAGAGCGCCGCCTTATCCAGCCTTGTTTGTGATCAAGCGCCGTATGGTCCCCCAAGGGGCCAACCCGGTCTGTCATCTGTGGATTACAGAGTGCTCTATACGGATACTTGTTCCTCGGTGGCTGACAGAGCGCAGTTGTCCCGACTTGCCCCCAGGACCGGACACATACTGAAAACAGCAGGCGTTCCGTGCTAGCCATTAGTACGCCAGCTACGAGAGCCAAGGCAGACAGTAGGAGGATTGTAAATATCCGGATGTCCCCCCCCATCAGATTAGAGAAAACTCTAATACAAGACCACCGTCTCTATTCGCGCACCTGTTCACCTATACTATATTAGCCCGTTCTCTGTGTCATGTTTCCAAAGTCCAGCCGCGGCAGGCACGAACGCCCGTCTTCCTTGAAAGAGGGCCGCACCACGCAAGACGGGACGGCCGCGGCGCCGCCCGCGTCCCCGTTTCCGCGCCTCGCCAAGTCCCTGGACCACTTGCGGCCGTCGTACGACTGCGTCGTCATCGGGTCCGGGTACGGCGGCGGCGTGGCCGCGTCGCGCATGGCCCGCGGCGGGCAGTCCGTGTGTGTCCTCGAGCGAGGCGGCGAGAAGTGGCCCGGCGAGTACCCGACCGGCCTGCGCCAGGCGGCCCGGCAAGTCCACGTTTCGGCAGGGCGGGCCGGGGCGTGCGGGAACGCCATGGGCATGTTCCACATCGTGGCGGGCAAGGGCCAGAGCGCCGTTGTCGCCAATGGTAAGCGAGCCTTGGACGGTGGCCTTTGGGAAAGGAAGCTAACGATGGAACCTTGCAGGGCTTGGTGGCGGTAGCTTGATTAACGCCAATGTCTTTCTCGAGGCAGATGAGTCGACGCTGTCCTCGGAACTATGGCCGTCGGAAATCCGGCAAGACCCGGCCTGTTTGTCAAAATGTAGGTATTTTGCTCCTCCGCTCTGTTCAATCCTTGTTTGCCTCGCCGTCTTATGATCCATCGGCACTAACACGGCTCCGTTGTGAACATGCAGACTATCAACGAGTCCGAGAAGTGCTAGAACCCGAGCCGTATCCCCAGAGTTGGCCCGTCCTCGACAAGACCGTGCGCCTCCAGCAGCTGGCCCAGGCGCTCGGCTTGGCGGACCGCTTCTACCGCGTGCCACAGACGACGCGCTTCCGGCCCGGCAGCAACAGCGTCGGCGTGTCCATGGCGCCGTCGACGCTCAGCGGCCAGGACGCGACGGGCATCAACGACGGGTCCAAGACGACGACGCTGGTCACGTACCTCGCCGATGCGTGGCACTGGGGCGCCGACCTGTTCTGCGCGTGCGAGGTGCGGTATATCGAAAAGGCGGCCGCGGAGCTCGGCGGCTACCTCGTCTACTTTGCCACACACGACCGCGCGCGTGCCGCGTTTCCCAAGGATCGCTACGCGGAGCTGTCGTGGGTGCATGCGAAAAAGGCCGTGTTTCTGGGCGCCGGGTCGCTCGGCACGACTGAGATTTTGCTCCGGAGCAGGGCCATGGGCCTCGCCGTGAGTGACTTGGTCGGACAGGGCATGAGCGGCAATGGCGACATGCTGGCGTTTGGGTGAGTTTGTCGTGATGGGCAGGTACCGGCACTTGACTGACAGGGATTTCAGATACAATACAAACCGCGGAGCGCTTGCGAGTACGAACCGGAAGCAGACGTTTACAGATCGAGAAGGGCCTGCCATCACCTCCACTATCGACATGCGTGACAAGACTGGCAATCCGCTTGACGGATACGTCATCCAGGACGGAGCAGTCCCGACAGTCTTGTCAACATTTGTCAACACCGTGGTTGGTGCGTATGCGGCGCTTTCGTCCTTGTCGAAGGGTCCGACTCGTCCAAAAGTGAAATGGCTTCTTTCGAGATGTAAGCAGAGATTGCGACATCCATTCTCTCACAGAAGCAATACTCGAGATATCCAAGTGCTCTTGGTCATGTCTCATGACAGTGAGTGATGAGTCATTCCAACAAGGAATCAACTTGCTCACCATGGACAGGCAGCCAGGCGACCGTTCGGCTCGAGGACGATAAGCCCGTCCTTGAGTTCCTGGGGGCCGGCCACAATGAAGAACGCGTGGAAAGAATAATGGCGCCCCTCAGGAAAGTCATCGAGGAAGAGGGAGGCACATTGGTCTATAATCCATTGCTCCGTCTCTGGGGCAATCACCAAATCACTGTCCATCCTCTTGGGTACGTCAAACCTGCTTCTTTTCAGCAACGAGAACAAGTACTTACCTCCGCGTTGTAGCGGCGCGAGCATGTCCAGGGACAACAGCGGAAAGAGTGGCGTCACAAACCACGTTGGCGAAGTCTTTGCTGGCCAGCAGTCGGAAACGCACGCTGGTCTGATTGTGGTGGACGGTGCCGCGATTCCTGCTGCGTTGGGGGTGAATCCCAGCGCCACGATTGCTGCCTTGGCGGAGAGGTCCGTTGCCGCGTTTGCCAAGAGACAATCGCTCACCATTTCTACAAAGTCAAACGGCACCATCAATCTTGATGCGCCGGCTTTTGCCCACAAACTTGGCCGAGAACCAACGCAGCCCTCCACCCAGACCCTGAAACGACTTGTCAATCCCATCTCCTTTACAGAACTATTGGAAGGATACCTTTATAGCGACACGGCTATCAAGTTGTGCAATAGAGCGTCATACGAGCGTGCATATCGAATGGCTAGCGGTCGTGGACAAGTAGCGCGGCTGTTGGCGAGCATTCAGCTTGAGAGGACGACGCCAAGACCGAAGGAAACTTGCTACAAAGGAACCGTTTCTGGTACGCTGGTGTGTCCTACCATCCAGGGCTCGCCGTTTATGCTGCACGGTGGTACCATTGACCTTTTTCAGCCGGACCTGGACAGGTGCGGGACAAGCAAGCTCGTCTACGACTCCCCCATGACGGGTACGAATGGACGGTCACTGCACCTGCACGGCGTCAAGATTCTCGATGCCTCCGTCTCACTCAGCCCCAGGAAGCTATGGCGGGCCATGACCAGCCTGCTCGTCACCATTGCCGACAACAGCGGCAGCGATACAGTCGCCGCCGGGATACTGAAAGTAAAGCCCGGCCCGTTCCTCAAGCAGCTGCGGACACTGACCGCGACCGGACAAGACCGAGCGGAGCGGTGCAGGCGGGTCATGCAGCTGTCGTCGCATTTTGTGCGCCAAATGGCGCCGCACTTCTTCCTGCCGCTGGGACCCCTGGAGTACGCGGCGACGCCGCCGCTCGGCGACTTCACGAACCCGACGGAGCCGACGGCGACGTACCAGATCGTGGCCCAGGACGGCGTGCAGACGAGGCTGCTCATGTGGGAGCCGGACCCCGCGCACGTGGCCAGGGACGTCCTCGGCACGCCGGTGCCGACGGAGAACCTATTCATGATCCCCGGCGCCGGCGTGGACCACCAGATCTTCGCGCTGCCCACCATTGCCACCAACGCGGTCAACTACTTCACGCGCGCCGGCTACCGCGTCTTTGTCCTCGTGCACCGCATCGGGCGGCTCGAGCACGCCGACCCAAGCAACGAATGGACCACGTACGACGCGCGGCTCGACATCCGCGCCGGCCTGGAAAAGACGCGCCAGCTCCAGGGAAGCGGCAAGCTGTACACCATTGCGCACTGCATGGGCTCCGTCGCCTTCTCGTGCGGGCTGCTCGACGGCACCGTGCCCGCCGACTGGATCCGCGGCATCACCTGCAGCCAGGTCTTCATGCACCCGGTCTGGGGCGGCAGCAACCGGCGCAAGGCCGCGCTGCCCGTGTCGCTGGACCGGCTGCACGCCGCCACGCTCGGGCCGTGGTTCCGCTGCGCCGCCTCCCCCTCCGCCGGCGGCGGCGCCCGCCAGGCGCTCGTCGACCAGCTGCTGCGGTTCGCGGGCTCGGAGCGCTGCGCGAGCGCGAGCTGCCACCGCGTCGGCTTCCTGTTTGGGCGCTGCTGGAACCACGCCAACCTGAACGAGGCGACGCACCGGCACGTCGACGCCTTCTTTGGCGGCGCCAGCATGGCGCTGATGCAGCTGCTCGTGCGCATGGGCCGGCGCGGGCGCGTGACGACCAACGGGCCGGCGTTTGCGCCGCTCGACACGGACCCGAATGTGCAGCGGCTGCGCGGGATCCCGATTTTTCTGTTTTCTGGCGCCGAGAGCGACGTGCTCTCGCCCGAGGCCACGGAGAAGACGTATGAGCGGCTGTGTACCACGTTTGGGCTCGCGGCGCCGCCGGGGGCGCCGAGGCCCGGGCTGCAGTACCGCAGGAGGGTCGTGCAGGGGTACGGGCATCTCGACTGCTGGATGGGACGCGATGCCTACAGGGACGTGTATCCGATGGTGCTGGATGAGGTTGATCGGGTGGTGAGGGGGGAAGAGTGGTCGGCGCTGGTGCGTGGATAGGAGAGTCACACAATCCAACGCCAGCATCTACTTTTTTATTCCCATTATATTCTTAGTATATGGTATTATGTTCTATTCTATATCTATTTTATCTTTATTCTATATCTGCCATTTTATTGAATCCCTGCCTTTTCTATAGCTGCCACTCAATTTGATGTCGCATCGACTCAAGGCACATTTCCAACTGAAATGCCATTCATGAAATAAACTCTAGCCTTTATAGTCCCCAATGCTGGTATAAAATAGTAGTATAAGCTAGTAAATAAGCATCACTCTCATCCGTGTGCTTGTGGTTTGCTCATCTTGCTAGGCCGGCATAGCTTAGCAGGCCTCGGCACGTACCCCTGTAGCATCCGGCGCGGACGTAGCCTTTGCTTCGACGTGCCATCGTCATTCGGCCTCGCAGCTTCCTGCATCATTCTCCTCTCCCGCGCATCAGCTTCCACGACGTTGTATCGACCTGTAGACAATTCCCCACCTCTCCTCGCCCTCCACACGGCCCGGCTCCCCCGAACCCTCGCCCTCCTCTCTTTGCGACCCCGACCGAACGCTACCAACAGCTACCTCGACCACCACCACCACCACACACACACACACAATGGGGTCCTCCTCAACGCTCTCCAAGTCGAGCGCCGGCTCCAAGAAGAAAGACTCATCGTCATCTACACGAACCGGCGCCCGGCGCCTGCTCAAGGAGCTCGAGACGTGGCGCGCCGAGCAGCCCGAGGAGCGCGGCATCGAGCGTCTCGGCCCCGTGAGCGACGAGAACATGATGCAGTGGGAGGCCGTCATCAACGGCCGCGGCGTGGGCCATGGCTATGATGGTGTGTTTCTGTTCCATCCCCCCCGCCCCCCACCCAAACTAACCAGAGGACCACAGGCGGCCGCTGGCTCCTCGCCATCGACATACCCGACGAGTACCCCCTCAAGCCGCCCCGGATGCGCTTCGCCACCCAGGTCGTGCACCCCAACATTGCGCTGCAAAACGGCGAGATCTGCCTCGACCTGCTCAAGGACGCCTGGACCCCCACGTACAGCGTCCTCGAGTGCGTCCGCGCCGTCCGCATGCTGCTCAGCTGCCCGGAGACGGACTCGCCCTTGAACGTCGACGTCGCGGCCCTGCTGCGCGGCGGCGACGTTGTCGGCACCCGCAAGCTCGTCGAGCTGTGGTGCTCCGAGGACAATGGACGGTACGAAGGCGCGTGAACCGCAATGCCCGGTCTGCTATCAAGCAACTTGGCTGTTATGTTTTCTCATTTTCCTCATGTCATGTGTAATAAGCGATGGATTAATCTATACCGGTAATGGAAAACCGTTGGATAGTACTAGAATGATTATTTTCTTTACGTCTACAATCCAAGACATAACGACTACGCTGCTGAAACCCCATCAAGGAGCTGACATGGATTTTGCCACAGTCCTGCACGACACCACATCCAGACAACACATTCCGTACATCATCATTCTATTGTTTCAGTTGCCTATTCCAACCTGACTCCTTCCTCGTACCAGCTGCCTAATGAAACAGAAAAAGGGCCGCCTGTGAAAAAAAGATATATAGTGTACAAGAAATCACACATTTTTTGGAAACCCAAAGCCATGAGAAAGAGACAAATAGAAGAAATAAAATCACGCAAAAAAAAAACAATCGAGGAAATGAAGAAAAAAAAGTAAAACCCTACATTCTCCTGGCTCATCTTGACACCGCTTTTTCATCACCTCTTCTGTTTTAAACATCAATGTTCAAAAAAGATGCGACGTGGTGCGTGGCTCCTTTAGTCTTTCTCCCAAGACTAAGCGGGCGAGATCAATGCCGGTTCCAAACGCCAATGTGTCCAACTCTGCCGGTAGCCATGCACGGCGGGCTGTCAGGCCGACAATGGGCGCTGCAGAGAGGCGACCCCAAAATCATGCATCACCCACGAGCCTCTTATTCATTACGCCGGAAAATGTGTTACTCATTATAGTGAAAGACCTAGAACATTCATAGTAAGCACGTGTTGTTGCCCGGGGGGCACGTCACGACGTCGACATACCCTGTAGTTGGGTAGACCCCATGGTTGCTTTCCAAGACGCTTTGCCATCTTGGCAAAGCCTTCCGTCTCAATCAGGTGGTAGAATGCAAAGGGCGGGAACATGGCGCCGTCGCGGTGCACCTCGGCCTTGACCAACAGGGCGGTGCCGCCCACGCCGTCCAGCGGCATCACCTGGTTGATGTCGCCGTTGGGGTCGTACAGCTTGGCCATGAGCATGCGGTACGTCGGCATCTCAGCGTAGCCCTCGAGCAGAATGTCGTCGGGCCCCATCTTCTTGGCCAGCTCCTGCGCGTTTTCGCTGTCCTGCCAGTTGTTGAAGTCGTACGGGCGCTCCGACATTTTCTTGGTGTCCTCGTCGTAGTAGCGCTGCCAGCAGTTGGCGCTGATGACGTCCTTGTCAAACGCGGCCAGGTCCTGGATGAGGCTGGGCGGGCTCTCAACAACATCGGCGTCGAGCCAGAGCACCCACGACGTCTTGGGACCGAGCGTGGTGAAGAGAAGCGAATTGCGCGCCTTGGCCATGACCTCGCGCCGCGCCTTTTGGTTCGACATTTTGTGGCGCTCGCTCTCGTCCTGGGAGGCGAGGGCGGGGTCGAAGTCCTGGCGGAGGATGATGATGCTCTTGAAGCGGTCCTTTTCCGGGCCGCGCTTCTGCGTCTTCTGAATCTGCTTCTGGAGCGCGGCCGTGGCTGCGTTGCCGTCCTTGTCCTTGGGCAGGATGAAGCCGAGCGTGATGAGCTCGTGTGGGTAGCTGAGCGTCATCAGATTATCCCAATAGCCCTGGTAGAAGCGTGACATGGGCGTGAGTACGAGGATGTGCTCCTTGTTGCGCATCGGCTGCGGCGTCACCGTCACCTGGTTAAGGTCGTACCGGGACACGGGCGGCGGCCGGCTCGTCTTGCCACCCTTGAGGCTCGATTTGCGGTACGGCGACGTCGGCGGCGATAGGTGGTGGTCGGCCGTGACGCTGGCGAGTCGGCTCGAGACGGACGAGCCCGACGGCGAGATGAGAAAGAGAATGATGAAGATGCACAGCACCGCGCCGAGGATGAGCGTCGACGGGTTGGCCTTCTTTAGGCGGACGGCCCCCATGGCTCGAGCCATGGCCGCGGGGGAGTTTTGAAAGGGCGGACGGAAGAGGAGGCGGTTTTGGGGCGTCGAGGAGCCGGGATTCGTAAAGGAGAGTCGAGGTCGATGAATGCAGAGCCGCGAAAAAAAAAAAAGATTAGACTGAAGGGGACGGGGTCGAAGCACACATGGGGATGCGTGTCGTGCAGTCGCAGGGCAGTCAATGGACGCGACAGGGCGGCCAGAGAAGAAAAGATACCCGTCAGCCGTCACGGGAAGAAGAGAAGAATGGACGTGCCGAGATGCAAAGAAGAGGCCAAGACGAGGTCCCTTTTCGCGCGGCGAGGGTCTGGTGATTCTTGGAGATAAAAAAGGGATGCGCCTCTGAGATTTAGAGGCCAGCTAACGGAGAGTAGGGCCAGCCAGAATTGGTTTAGGGTGTCTGTAGCGCAGCCTGTTGAGCGCCGTCCAGGGGTACTTTTGGACTGTGCCCAGCCCCGGCCAATACAATGTACCTACCTACCTGTTAATAATAGGTAGGTAGTATTCATGTAAGTAGTGCTACATATTAGCACGAGAGCTTTTTACTAAGGGCACA
Source organism: Cordyceps militaris CM01 (assembly GCF_000225605.1). Lineage (NCBI taxonomy): Eukaryota > Fungi > Ascomycota > Sordariomycetes > Hypocreales > Cordycipitaceae > Cordyceps > Cordyceps militaris. The sequence goes on along the minus strand of NW_006271972.1, from coordinate 4,290,001 downwards.
ACCTAGGTACTTTTTACGGCGCAAGCACCTAACCACTAAGTCGCACGAGATGCACAACGGTGTCATTTTGGCATATATCGAGTCTCGGTCGTGAAATATTCGAGGAAATGTCGGGCTTCGACGTACTGTAGGCAGTGTAGGAGCTCCTCCAACCGAGGGTCACAGCCTTCACGGCAGGGTTGAGGGGCTAATGTGATCCAAACGGTAGGTTGGCCTTAGGCTACAACAACAGTGAACACGCGCTAAGGCATGTATGCGTGGCACGTGGTTTTCTGTCCCAGCAAAAGCTCCGTTTCCACCAAAAATGCCTAGCACCCTCTTCTTCTCCATTCCCAGTTTTCAAATGGATCAAATTGATGTTCTTGCTGCTGCTTTGGGCTCAATCCCAGCTCTGATATGGGGTGACAGAGCTGTAAGTTTTCTTGGAGTTAGGGCGGCCTGGGAGGTAAGTACCAACTAATTTTTGCAGCGTCTGCTTGTGCTAACCAGCTCAGCACTATCTCCTAGTCATAGACGACACTCACTTTCAACGTGCTGTGCAGCGATTGCGAAACGCAGAGTTCCGTGATTGCCCATGGTCGTATGGCTCATTACACCCAGAGTTCTATACAGGAAAGATAAAGGAGCAGGTTTATCGTAATATCGTGAAGGACTACGGTAACCTGGATCGACACTCAGCTCGTTTCCTGTTTCCAACAGACGAACAATCTCGCATGAAAGTTGTTCTTCTTCCGACATCATATACCCATCTTGAAGTTGCGCATCCTTCCAATGAAGCACTGAAGCCTGGTTCCTGTATCTACTACCCAAACGCCGCCCGCCTTCTCCAAAGTTTCGTGCAGACGTTGGTACGTGAACCTGTCAGGGGAATGTGGACCTCGACTCTGACAGTATGGAGTATTTCATATCTCTACGGGGAACTCGGGCTTGGGCTTGATGAGAGCGCATTAGATATGTGCGGCGATGATGAAGCCAAAGATTGGTTCGATAAAAAAATTTTGAGGTTCGCTGGTGGTATGGACCGAGTGACATACACAAAGCGGTTGGGAAGAGTCGGCTACGATGACAGTCTAGCTAGAAAACGATGATTCCTCAACAAGTGGATGTTTCGTCAAAACAAGCAGCAAGGTGATAATGAAAAATATATACATATATGATATGCTGCATTTGCATTTAGTTCAAATTGTCGTCAATATTTTGAAACATTTTCTTCTGTACTACCGCAGTGCAACGACCAAGTTGACATACTCGTGTCACACCCCCACTGTTCGCACAGTAGGGTGTTGTATAGTCACGCGGCCACCATAGCCACGCAGCCACCATATTAATACTATTAGCTTTTAGTAAAGGCTAAGTAATAATTTTAACTATACTTTATTTAAATATTTATAATTATTATTATTTTTTATTAACTAATATACTAGCTAGTAAGTTATTATTTTAATTTTATTTATAGTTAATAAGACTTTATATAATAATAATAATAATAATAATTCTTATATACTAATTAGGCTAAATAACCTATTTAGTATCTTTACTAATTATAGGGTAAGGAAAAACTAAAGTACCTAAAGGAAAACCTTATTTACCTTCTTAGGATTCTTTATAGTCTTATTTTAAAGTATATAGGGGTTTAATAAGACCCTTCTTAATACTATATATTAGGTTTTTATTTATATCCTAGCCTATATCTAGCTTATACTTTTCTAGCTAGTTAAGCCTATTAACTACCTTTCCTCCCCTTAGGTTTTTATTTATATTAAAAAGACTATATTTAATTCTATATATTTTTAAACTAGTTAAGCTTAATTTCTTCTTAATTCCTTTCCCTCTTTTCTTATTTTTATTTATAAGTATATAATAACTATTATAATATAATTCTATAAATAATAATAACTATAATACCTTTAAGTATAAATAAATAATAAAAAATAATAAGCTAAGCTAAGTCCTAGTTAAGTCCTAATAATAATATAGGTAAAAGTAGGTTTAAAGTATAATATTCTATTATTTAACTAAAGTTTCTTATAAATTTTTACTTACTAATATAATATTATTTATTAAAAGTTAAAAAAGAATAAAACTAAAGTACTTCTTACTAAACTTAAAGGTAAAGGTAGTTAAGGCTATCTTAACTACCTTAACCTCTTTCTTAATAATATCCTTCTTAACTACCTTTTTAATAGTCTTCTTAGACTTCTTACCCTTATTTAGATAAAACTCTTTCTCTTTTCTTTTATTCTTAATACCTTTTTAGGCTAGTCCTTTTCCCTTTCTATTAATAAGGGCTTCTTAGGCCTTTTCCTTTAAACTCTATTATACTAAAAATAAACTTATAATAATAATATAGTTAAGAAAAGTTTAAAGTAACTTAAATAACTTTAGTTTATTACTACTAATAACCTTATTATAGGTAATAAGATTAAACCTATTAAGAAATATAAGAATATTATATTAAGGCTTAAAATAATAAATTAAAGTTATAAATAAAGAGTATATTATATATATATTATTAGTAAGTCTTTTAAAAATACTTATTAGTTTACTTTAAACTATAAATATACTTAGAAATAAATATACCTTATATATTAAAACTAGGCTAAAAGGTATAATAAAAGTAATTATACTATAAGTATACTTTCTAATTATACTATTTATAATATAATATTAATAAATAACTATATTATATAACTAAGTATATTTATTATCCTTTTTATTAAAGAAATTATTAGTTATATTAAAAAGTTAAATTAAAGTCTTAAGATTAAATTAAATAATTAACTAAACCTAAATAATAGCCTCTATAGTATAGTGGTTCTATAGTAGGGAGTTCTATATAGGTTAGTATATAGATCGCTAGTTTGAATCTAGCTGGAGGCACCCTAAACGATTTCTTTCTAAAAGTTAAGTAGCGTAGCCTAGCCCCGTAACTAACTCATAAAGGGGATATAGGCAGGGTAACCACAGAGTAGGTTAGGGGTAAAAAGCTAAGAGGCACACACTAACCACTATACTAAATCAGCCCTTATAGTATAGTAAGGCTAAAAACCGTATAAATACCATAGCATATACCTATTAATAGGCGCTATAACGGGGGACTATTCTACTACTTAGAATCGAGGTAGCAGCCTAGGAACCTGCCAACCGAGAATACTAAACACTATTAAACACTACCAGGAATCGTTACATAACAGTACAATCACACGTTAGAGAGGCTAGTTTTCACCTAGGCAGCCCTAGGTCTATACCTAGTATAGTAAGGTACTAGTACAAGAGAGGGGTCTACTACTATAGTTTTTCTAGCACTTATAAGTTTATTAAGATACTAGAAGGACTATAAGGTCTAATTAGGGTAATTTAATAAATAAATAAACTTAAATAATAATAATAAACTTAATAATAAATATATAAATATAAAGATAAGAAAGTTTTTTTTTTATATAATAAAAATAAGAATTTAAGTTTAAAGTTATATTAATTAGCTTTTAAATAAAAAAATAAAAAAAGAAAACCTATTTTTTAATTTATAATAAACTAACTACCTTTTATTTATAAAAAATAAATAATTTATATAAAGAATTTATATAAAATTAATATTTATAAAAATAAAATAAAATATTCTCTTTATAGGCTTTTTTTTTTAAACTTTTATTTATTTTTCTTTTTTTCTTTTTAAGTTATTAAATTAAAAAAGATAAAATAAATAATATAATCTTTATAATCTTTATAAGACTAATAAAAGAAAAAAAAAGAATCTTAAAGGTAATAATATAATATTATAAGTTATAAGTAAATTAAAAAAAAATAAAAGGTTAATAAAAAGTAAAAAAAAAAAAATAAAAATAAAAAGTAAAATAAAAGCTAATAAAGATATATATAAAAAAATAAACTATTTAAAATAAACTAAGAAAACTAGGAAATAGATTAATAAGTTATAATAAAATAAATCTAATTAAAAATACTTTTAATAAAGTATTTTAAAACTATAACTTTAAATTTAAATAAAAGCTTTAATATAAAAAGAAATATAATACTTTATAAGTTCTTAATTATTAAATAAAGTATATTAATAAATATAAAAAATATAGAAAGTAAAAGAAAGTATATATAAAAGTAAATAAAAACTATAATATTAAGAACTAAAAAACTAAAAAAACTAATAATAAAATTAAAAGCTTTTTTTTAATTAAATATAAAAATAAAAAATAATAAATAAAATATTATAAAATAATTATATAAAGTTAGTTAATAAAGAATAATAAGATTTAGTAAGGAAAAGCTATAAATATAAAAAAAGAAAATATAGAAGAAGGAAAAAAAGATAAAAAAGAAAGAAAAAGAAAATATATTAATAAAGATAAAAAAGATAATATTAATAATAAAAAAGGAAAAAAAAGAAAAGAAAAAAAGAAAAAAAAGATACTTTTTATTCCTTACTAACTATTAGCTAATAATTAATAAGATTCTAAATTACTTATTTATATAAAGTCTTATTAGCTATAAATAGAATTAAAATAATAACTTATTAGTTATATACTAGTTAGTAAAAAATAATAATAATTATAAGTATTTAAATAAAATATAATTAAAATTATTATTTAGTTTTTATTAAAAACTAATAGTTATAAAGAAAAATATATTTATTTATTTATTAAGTTTTATTATATAATATAGACTAATAATAGTAAGAATTAGAAATAACCTTAAGAGTATTATTATAATACTTTTTATAGAATATACTTTAAACCTAAGTAAATAAAGTATAAGGTATTAAAGGTAAAAAAGAATATTAAGAAGAAATAAGAATTAGGAATTTTTAAAGAAAGAAAAAGGTAAGGATATTAAGGACTTTAGAAGGCTATAATAGGAATTAAGCTTAACTAGCCTAGAGGTATATAAGGCTAGATATAGCCCCTTCTTAATATAGATAAAAATAAAGGGAAAGGAAAGGGGAAGGAACTAAGAAGTTAAGAGGATAATAAGCTTATCTAGTCTAAAAATATATAGGATTAAATATAGCCCCCTTAATATAAATAAAAATCTAGAGGGAGGGAAGGTAGTTAATAGGCTTAGCTAGTTAAAGTAATATAGGCTAAATATAGGTTAGGATATAGATAAAAACCTAGTATATAGTATTAAGAAAGGTCTTACTAGACCTTTATATACTTTAGAATAAAACTATAAAGAATCTTATAAAAATATAAATAAGGTTTTCCTTTAAGTATTTTAGTTTTTCCTTACCTTATAATTAGTAAAGATACTAGATAGGTTATTTAGCCTAATTAGTATATAAAAATTATTATTATTATTATTTTTATCTATATTAAGAAAAGCTATATTTAGTTTTATATATTTTTAGGCTAATTAAGCTTAATTATTATTATAGCTTTTTAAAGTCTTTAATATCCTTACCTTTCCCCTTTCTTAAGAGTTCTTAGCTTTTATCTCTCTTTACTATTCTTATTTACTCTTAATACTTTATACTTTATTTACTTAGATTTAGAATATATTCTATAAAAAGTATTATAATAATACTTTTAAGATTACTTTTAATTCTTATTATTATTAGTTTATATTATATAATAAGACTTAGTAAATAAATAAATATATTTTTCTTTATAATTATTAACTTTTAATAAAGGCTAAATAGTAATTTTAATTATACTTTATTTAAATATTTATAATTATAATTATTTTCTATTAATTAATATATTAGTTAATAAGTTATTATTTTAATTCTATTTATAATTAATAAGATTCTATATAAATAAGTAATTTAGAGCCTTACTAGCTACTAGTTAGTAGCTAGTAATAAATAAAAGGTATTTTTCTTTTTTTTTTCTTTTTTTTTCTTCTTTATTATTAATATTATTTTCTTTATCTTTATTAGTATATCTTTCTTCTTTTCCTTTTCTACTTTTTCTTCCCTTTTTTATATTTTCCTTTTTTATATTTATAGCTTTTCTTTACTAAATCCTATTATTCTTTATTAATTAACTCTATATAGCTACTTTATTATATTTTATTTATTATTTTTAATATATTTATTTAATTAAAAAAGGGTTTTTAGCCTTATTATTAATTTTTTTAGCTTTTTTATAGTTAATATTATAACTTTTAATTACTTTTATATATAATTACTTTTTACTTTTTTTATTTATTAATATACTTTTTTTAATAATTAAAAACTTATAAAGTATTATATCTTTTTTTATATTAAAGCTTTTATTTAAGTTTTAAGTTATAATTTTAAAATACTTTATAAAAAATATTCTTAATTAATTTTATTTTATTATAACTTATTAGTTTATTTTTAGTTTTTTATTTTATTTTAAATAGCTTAATTTTCTTTATAAGTTTTTATTAGCTTTTATTTTATTTTTTATTTTTATTTTTTTTATTTTTATTTTTATTAACCTTTTATTTTATTTTTAATTCTTTTATAATCTATAATATTATATTATTACTTTTTAAGTTCTTTTTTTTCTTTATTAGTTTTATAAAGATTATAAAGATTATATTATTTTTTTTATTTTTTTAATTTAATAACTTAAAAAAAAAAAAGTAAATAAAAGTCTAAAAAAAAAAGCCTATAAAAAGAATATATTATCTTACTCTTATAAATATTAATCCTATATAAGTTCTTTATATAAATTATTTACTTTTTATAAATAAAAGGTAGTTAGTTTATTATAAACTAAAAAGTAAGTTTTTTATCTTTATTTCTTTATTTAGAAACTAATTAGTATAACTTTAAATTTAAACTTTTATTCTTAGTATATAAAGAAAAAGCTCTCCTTAAAGTATAATAAATAGAATTACTATATATTTATAATATTATTTTAAATATTATTAGAATTATTTATATTTAAATTTATATTATTATTTTAATATTCTATATTATATTAATTAAAAAAGGTATATATTAAAAAGGTTATAATTTAGATTAATAAAAAGTAGACTTATTCTTAAGTATTTTATATTAAGTTTTATATATTATCTATCTTTAGTTATCTTTATTATAATATTTTACTTCTTAGTGGCCGCGTGGTTATGGTGGCCGCGTGACTATACAACACCCTACTGTGCATACAGTGGGGGTGTGACACGAGTAGAGGATTTGTAGCCTGCTTGGCCACCCTGATGGCGAGGTGGGTGCTGTGGCACACACCACACATACCGCAGGGACCGTTTGTAGCCAATCTCGCCATGTTGCAGTCAGCAGCGGGCTGAGTCTTGGTGATGGACCAACCACATCAATAGGAGCCGTCCTGGGGCCGAGAGGTGACTGACCAGGGCGCGTAGAAAGCGAATCAGAATATCTGGCTGGTTACACCGTGGGGGTGTGGCACGTGTAATCAGAAGGGTTTGGAAGGAAGAAGACACGGTGTCAATACGTATATTATTCTTAAATAGACTGGCCTGGCATGGTGCAGTTTGTCTCCGTGTCTCTCATGTATTATACACACTGCACCCTCTCCGTTGCCCAAGAGCTATTTCTTGTCGAAACTTTGTTCTCAATTCCTGAATATGCCCCAACCCACGCAGACTACGGGACTTACCCTTGAGGAAGTTGAGCAGGCCGTTGCAACTTTGGTCCCATACTTGCAGGCAGCAGGAGCGCGGTTCAGCATCAGCGGGGGAGCAGCATCACTGCTCATTCGAAGGCATCATGGTGTGGCGGCCCGTGTAACCGAAGATATCGACCTGGTTGTTCAACCCTCCGCCCGGGTAACCGCCGAGTCCATCTCATCCTACCTCTTGCAGGCCTACCCCACAGTTTTTGTCGGCAAAGAGTTGTATGGTACCATTATGCCCGCTCTTGCATTTACCCGCCCAGATGGATCAGTCAAGCACGTTGAGATCGAGATATTCGACGTCTCTGTCTGGCCACAGCGTCCGCAATATAACCTGGATGATCCAGCCAACGAGGTTACTACCCTGTGTGTCTTGGGTGTGGATACTCCGGTTTTTAGCGCCCGCTGGCTCATTCGAGAGAAGATCGTGACGGCTTTTGAGCGACGCGGATCAAGGAAAGAAGCCACGGACCTCGACGATGCTATCGCTCTTCTGAATCTTGTGGAGGATAACAGCATAGACATGACCAATTTCGAGGACGCAGTACGACATATATATTCAAGTTGTCCTGAAGATCGCCAGATACTAGAGCTGAAAATTCATTGCCCAAATGTTTTGGGCGAATAGTGGATATGGAATGGATCAGCTGGGGTGTACTGGCGTTTGAACGCGAACGAACTACGCTAGGTACCTTGACGACAATTTACGACGTCACAAATTTAAGTGGGATTCGACGGCCAAAGTATGGTACTTGATTGTTGGAGGACAACGATGGTTTCTTGATGAGCAGATTAGAGATCTTGTTCTTATGTAGATCAAAGTTTAAAATCAGTTATCTTTTTAAACCGTTCGTTTCAGACCAAATTTTCAAAAAGCCCATCCGTTAGTTCCCAGGGCTGCGCGGTGTGCCCAAGACCAGGAATTTATACCGGTGCCGCTGGAACCAGGCAGAGATGGGAAGCGCATAAAAACCGAGGCGGGTTTGACGCACAAGGCATCAACCATCTAGGAGCTAATTCTTGGTTGGCTTTGGTATGCATGCAAGCTTACAAGGCGTCGTCACGCTATGGACAAAGAACAATCCAGCGTACTAGCATCCTACTGCCTAGCCTTATCTTGCTTAGGTATTAGGGCTAAATATAGAAAGTAGTTATTATTTATTTTACTTATTTTACTTATTTTACTTATTTTACTTATTTTACTTATTTTATTTATTTTACTTATTTTACTTATTTTACTTATTTTACTTATTTTACTTATTTTATATTTATTTATAAGCTAAAATATAAAAAAATAAGTTTAATAAATAAAATAACTTAATAATTAATTAATAATAATAATTTTTATATATTAATTAGGCTAAATAAACTATTTAATATACCTTTATAGTATAGTAGTTTTATACTAGGAAGTTCTATATAGGTTAATATATAGATTGTTAGTTTAAATCTAGCTAAAGGTACCCTAAATAATTTTTCTAAAAGTTAAGTAGTATAGCCTACTCTTATAACTAACTTATAAAGGAATATAGATAAGGTAATTATAGAGTTAGCTAAGGTAAAAGCTAGAAAGTAATATATACTAACTATTATACTATCCTAGCTTTTAATTAATAGAATAAGGCTAAAAACTATATATATACTATAATATATACCTATAAATATATATTATAGTAAATAACTATTCTACTACTTAGATATATATATAGATAGTAAGTAATTTAATATACCTAGATAGTTAATAAATGTTAAGGGCTAGGCTACAGAGCCCGCCCTGGTCCTTCCAGAGTGGCCGGCGTGGAGCCTTTAGGGGGCCCCTTATAGGTGCAACCAGACAACAATAAGTCAGTATTGTTGTTACGAATCCTTTTGCCTTCCTTTGTCAAGTGGGCAAGAGGGTTGTGCGCCGTAAGGCCTACTAATAGCCACGGGGCTGGTTGCCCCTGAAGCCCCGCTAGGGCTAGTCCGTTATAATAAATAATAGAAGATATAAAGTAATATAGATTAAGGTAGTAGCCTAGGAACTTACCTACTAAGAATATATTAAATACTATTAACTACTATTAGGAATTATTATATAATTATAGAATTAGTATATAGAAGAGGTTAGTTTTTACCTAGGTAGCCTTAGTATAGTAATTATAATAGTTAGGTTAGATTAGGTAGAAAAATAGGAAGGGAAAAAGGTAGGTTATATTACTTATTAAGACTAAAGCTTATCCCTTTTTTCCTTCTAGGAAATATCCCCCTTATTTTATAATAACTAAAAGGAGGATAACCTATCCTTTTAATTAGAGTTTAAATACTATTTAAATATTAATTAAAACTTATATAAGATAGTCTTATTCTTATAAGTCTACTTAGGGTCTTAATTTAAGCTTAACTTATATATAGGTTTTACTAATCTTATAACTAATTCCTTTTTAGGCTAACTCTAGGTACCCCTCTATCTTATAGCTAATTAGTTATCTTATATAATTTATATTTACTATAGATCTTTAGCTACTATATATCTAATACTAATAGTATTAGCTTTATTAATAGTATATAGTCCCCTAATTACTAGGGTTCTTTATAATTATAGGTATTAAATTAGGTTTAATTTAAATTATATATATTAGAGTATTATAATTACCTCCCCTTCTAAGAGGTACTTCTCTAGGTACTATCTTCTTAGCCCCTATATTACTTTTTTATTTATTATAAATTATACTTATATCCTAATAATAAATCTATTTTATAAATATAGTATATTTAATTTATATAGGTATTATAATTATTAGTTAGTAACTACTAGCTAGTAAATAATTAATAGAATAATATAAATATTCTTTAAGTTATTTTTAAAATAGATTCTCTTCTTATTATCTTCTATATCTTCTACTTATATTATCTTTATTTTTATATTCTTTTTAACTTATTATATCTTCTCTTTAAAATAAATATACTTAGGATAAGGTATTCTTAAACTATATAGTATTACCTATAGTTATTATTAGGTAATAATACTAGTCTCCTATTCCTTTTAAGTTATTAGTAAGCCTTTATTAAGTATTATAAAGCCTATAATAAGTTATTATAACTAGACTAACTACTTTAGCTTAAATAGCTTATTAGCCTATATTCTTATTACTATTAAGTTAGGTTAATATAATAACTACTCTATTAAACTAGATATTCTTAATCTTACTTTAGTTAAGCTTATTATATAGTTAATTTAAAGACCTTATAAACTACCTAGCTTAGAATAATACTATATATTAAAGTATATAGGTATAGCTTTATATTATTATAATAGTTTAATCTCTATTTATTTTCTTATTTTAATAAATATTATTAACTTATCCCCCTTTTTTTCTAGCTTAAAAACTCTAAAACTATACTATAAGTTTACTTTATAAAAGATTTCCTAAACTCCTAGTTAATACTACTTACCCTAAGTCTAACTCTTAAAGTAAGTATAGCTTAGATAATAGCCTATTAACTTAAATAAGATAGGGAGGTACTTTAGCTTTATAATAAGGCTATATATACTATAAGATAAAGTAATAATACTAACTCTTCTACTTCTTCTATATATACTTCTAGAATAGGCTATATTTTATACTTTAGTATTTAGAAGGGATATTATACTTATCTTACCTAAGGTTTAATCTTAACTTATAGTTAAGGCTCTAGTTATAATACCCCTAGTTATATTTCTTAAGCTTTTACTCCTAGCTATATTCTATAAACTTCTATACCTATATCTTTTTTAACTTATCCTATTATATCTTCTAGGGTAGAGAATCTTATAGTTATAGAGTTATATTATATCTTCCTTAATAATTATAACTTTATACTCTATCTATAACTTCTTTAGCTAATTATTTTAACTATCCTTATTATTAATCTTAATAAATTAAATATAAATATTAAAGATATTATTATTAAAGATAATAATAATAATAATATAGATTATATTAATACTTATAACTAGTCTTTTAAAGAAAAGTAAGTAGATAATATAGATAATAAAAGAGGTATACTTAATTTATTTAATAAACTAATTAATACTATACTTAATACTTATATAACTAATACTTTCTATATATATTATATCCTCTATTTTTTAATAGAATACTAATATAAGCTTATTTTAGGCTATCTTTCTAAATAATATTTTTTTATAAAATACTACTAGTCTATAGCTAAAATATCCTAATATATATACTATAGTATTATATATATTAGTTATTAACCTATATATTAGTAGTTTAATACTTAAATCTATTTTAATACTAATATCTTTTCTTCTTCTTAGAATCCTTATAAGATACTAATAGACTATACCTAGTTTATTTATTTCTTAAACCTAGGCTAATATTAGTATAAAATAGTAAATAATAATAATAAATATCTTTTATCCCTTAAGGTATATTAGGCTTTAGCCTAGCTTAGTTTTAATTTAATATATACTTTTAATATAGTTAAAAATTAGTATAACTTAGTATATAATTTAATAGTAATAAAGAAGTTTTTATAGGTATATACTTTCTTTTATAACCTTTTTAGACTTATAACTAACTATCTTTTTTATTAGTAGGATTCCTATATTAAGTATAATAATCTAATAAATATATATAATATAGTTATAGTTTAAGTTAATAATAAGCTCCCCTTATTAGGGTTAACTCTAACTAATAATAGTTATAACCCCTAGTTAAGTATAAAGGTTACTTTTTAAAGTTACTATTTATATATTTTATTACTCTCTTTTCCTAAGTAAGCTTAGGAGTTTAAGGAAAATATGCCTAGTATTTATAATATTCCCCTATAATAAATAGGATATAATTTAAAACTTCTATCTATTTTTTATTTTTCTATTTTATTATATAACTAGTATTATTTTATAAAAGTCTTTTATCCTTTTAGTAGTTATTAATATAATCTTTTCTTTAAATATCCTCTTCTTTTAGGTATATTTTTAAGACTATTTTAAGTCTTATATTCTTTAATACTTACTTATATATTAACTATATTTTCTTCTTATACTTATTTATTATATTTAATAGGCTATTCTTTTTACTTAACTAGGAATAATTAAATCTTTCTTTACCTATAGCTATTTATAATATTCTCTACTTCTTATTTATCTTTAAGATCTTTAAAGTCTAGTATTAATAGTAATTTAATATTACCCCCTTTCTAAGGCTTTAATAGGCTAATATAGAATATATTATATAAATATTTATATTATTTAGGTATTATAAGCTAGTAAGCTTATAAACCTATTTTATTTAATATATATAATAGTTTAATCTAGTATAAGGCTAGTTTTTTTTAAGTTACCTTAACTTAAAAGTTCTTTATAAAGAGTATAACTAAATCTCTTTTCTTAAGTTCTAATAGCTAGTACTTTATATTATAATATTAGTTCTAGTATACTATTATTACTTCTTAATACTAAGTTATTTTATCTTATATTTCTTATAGTTTCTAGACCTAGGTTTTAGGTTCTAGTAGTCCCTTCCTAAGTAAGTTAATCTTAACTTATATATATATCTTAAGATAGAAACCTATAAATAGAAAAGCTAGACTATTCTTAATTATAGTATTTATAGTATTATTATATATATACTAAGTTATATATAGTAGCCTTAACTAATTATATTATACTTCTATTAAGAAATAATATAAGTAATATTCTAATATCTAATTTATTTATTCTATTTATCTATTTATTTAAGAATAGAAAGTAGTAGATAATTATTAATAAATATATATTATATAATATAGTTCTACCTAAAAATTAGTAATAAATAGTATACTATAATTTAAGATAATACTATCTAGAGTACTAAATATTAATTCTACCTATATATAAAATAACTCTATTAAGTTAATAGCCTTTATTATATAAGAGACTATAAAAAAGAGTAAATACTTTATATAATAATTAATAATAATAAGAATAAAGTTTTTTTCCTTATTCTTAAAATAGACTAATAGTAGGCTAGTAATAAAATCTATACTTAGCTCTACCTATAGTTAACTTAATATTAATAATAATATAAGTATACTATATAGCTTATATTATTTTATTATTACTAGCTAATAAATAGTATATATAATAATATAGTCTTCTATATTATAATTTATATATTCTTAATAAAAGTTTTATTAGAGAATATTACTTATTCTATCTATATTAAAATATCCTATAAATAGATTATTATAGTATAACTATAAAAGCCTATTAATAAGCTCTATATTCTTAGGAATATAGATCCTACCTTTATAGTATAGTAATAAATTACTCCTAACTTACTAGCCTTTTAATTACTAAGTTCTTTAAAAATATTATTAATATATTTAGTCTACCTTTTAGGCTTTAAGAATAAATACTTTTAAATCTATTTCCTCTATTTTATAATAATATATATTTATAACTATAATAAATACTTCTATACCTAGCCTACTAAATTTCTATTAAGTTAGGTTTAAGTCTTATAAGGCTATACCCTATATTTAACCTATAGGTATATTACCTAGTATTAGTATACTACCTAGGTCTTCTATATCCTCCCTATTTCTAAGTTAGACTAGTTCTACCTAGCCTTTTATAGCTTAAGTACTAATTATAATAATAAATACTATTTTCTTTTTAAGATTATCTATTAAACTTATATCTAAACTATTCTTTAAAATATAATTAAGTTAATAACTTAGGGTATTAGCTAAATTACCTTTCTTTATATAATACTTTACTATAAAGCTAAATAGTATTAAAAATATATACTATTTAGCCTATTTACTATTAAGTTATAAAGTATTTATAAATATTTAAAGATTTAAATAGTCTATTAAGACTTCTATTAGTATATTAATCTTATTAAGGTATTATTACTAATATTTAAAACTCTTTATAATTATTAATATTTTTTAGTCTTTAATAGTATAATTTTATTCTATATCTATTAGTTTCTAAGACTAGAAAGTAAAAGAATAGTATTTCCCTTTTTTATCTATTTAAAATACTATTCTTAATATTATATCTTTAAATATATTAGTCTTAAGTTAAACTAGTTTTCTAACCTTATAGTTCTTTAATAGTAGTATACTTTAAAATACTTCTTTAAGCTACTAGAATACCTTTTAGCTAGCTTTACTTATATCTACTCTTTTAAACTTTTTCCTATTTACTATACCCTTTAAATAACTTATAAGTAAAAGAACTATAGCTAAATATTAGTTAATAAATTACTAATAGAAATTATAAAATCCTAAAAATACTTAAATTTCTTAAAATATCTTTATTTTAGGTTATTCTTAGATTATTTTTACTTTTATAGGATTTATTTAGATTCCCTATTCTAAAAGTAAAAATCCTAAGAACTTAACTTCTAATTAGTAAAACTTATATTTTAAAAGCTTAATATATAGTTTAGTAGTATATAGTTTTTTTAAAACTAACTTTAAATATTTAATATATTCTTCTTTAGTTCTTAAGAAAATTAAGATATTATTAAGGTAAATAATATAGATATAGTTTAGTAATTTACTTACTACTTAGTAAATATAGCTTTAGAATATTACTAGTATATTAATTAACCTAAATAGTATTACTAAGAACTTATAATACCTATAATAACTATTAAATATAGTTTTCTATTTATTACCTTCTTTAATATAGATTTAGTAGTATATATCTTTAATATTAATTTTTAAAAAGTACTTAGCTCTAAAGATTTAGTCTAAAATCTTAGTAATTAAAGGTAATAGGTATTAATTCTTTTAAGTAACCTTATTTAAACCTTAATAATTAATATAAAGTTAAAGGCTTTTATCTTTTTTAAGGATAAATAATATAGAAGATCTAATAAGGCTTATTAAAAGGTAAATCTACTTTTTCTTTAAAGTTTTATTAATAAACTCCTATAAGGTCTTAAGTTCCCTTAAAAAGAGAGGGTAAATAAGATTATAAGGTAGTATCTATCTCTTTACTATATTAATAGTATAGTTAGAATCTTTAAACTTAAGAATAATTCTAGCCTTAAAGTTATTAAATATATTAAGATAATCTTATAGTTCTAAAAGGATTATATAAAGTATTAGCTTTAGTTCCTCTTTATCTTTTAGAAGTAATAGTAGTTTTAGTAAGTTAATTACTATAAAAACTATTATAGTAGTTTATAGTTATTTCTTAAACTATTAAAGTTTATTTAATATAATTTATATATTTTAGGTTTTAAAGAATTATAGCTATTAGACTAGATTAATAAAGATATTATAGTTTTTTAAACCTAGTATTCTAATTAAAAGCTAGTAGTCTTCCTAATCTAAATCTTAAGATAAGAAATACTAAATTATAATAGTTTTTATAATATTTTTAGAATCTATTAAAGTAATTAGTACTTTATAAAGCTTACCTATTTAGAGTTAGGCTCCCTTTATTATCTTAATTCTTAGTAGTTTTATCTTTAATTTTTAAATATTAAGTTATAAGGCTAACTTAATACTAATTAGACTAATAACTACCCCTATATCTAGAATAACCTAAGTAGTATTTACTTAATTAGCTAGAGTATTTATTATATAGAAAGGTTTAGTTATTATTTCCTTTTATATAAATTCTCTTTATATTAAGTATATTTTAGACTCTAGTTATAGCTCTTTTTCTAAGCTTTATATTTTTAGTTTTAGAAGGTTAGTATAGATTAGAGTAGTAAGAGAATTACTTATACTATCTAGTTTCCTTTTCCTAAGTCTAGCTTATTAGTATTTTTATTCTTAGGGTATTTAGGGGCTATATACCTAGGTTTATTATACTTATAATAAATAATTTCTTTCTTTCTTTAAAATAGGGGAAACTTTCTTTTTTAATATAATATAGGTAGTCTTCTTTAGTAGTCTAGCTTTAGTCTATCTTAATCCTATTAGTTATTCTTATAATTTAGTTTATACTTCTTATTAGTACCTTCCTTTAGTCTTTAGTTTAAAAGTCTTTATTTTAGTATATTACTTTCTTAATATTAGGTTATAGCTAATATTACCTTTTTTCTTATTTTTAGGTTTTTACTTATATAGTTAATAATTTTTCTTTATAGCTATTCTTATAGTTTTATAAAATACTATTAAACTCTCCTAGCTTTAAAAAGTATTAGTATTTTCTTTTCTAGTAAATCTAAGTATAGATAAAAATCTATAGGGTATTAGCTTAGCCCCTATTTAATAAACTTAAAGATAATAGCTATATTTATTTCTAGGTTAATAAAGTCTTTTAGTAAGACCTTACTCTATTTTATAAAGTAATCTTAGTTACTACTATATTCTTCTTACTTAATTAATAATAGCTTATTTAGGTATTAATCCTATTTAGCCTAGTAAGCTAAGTCTATATATTCCTAAATATAGATAATTTTTAAAAATTCCTTATAAAACCTTTTTAAATTAACTATAAAAGCTTTTTATAAATCCCTTTTCTATTAATTATAGATTTAAAAGTTATATTAGTTTAATAGTTTAATAATATTTTAAATCTAGATACTTTAAGATAAGTAATTATCTTTATTACTTCTATCTTATAATAAATAACTTTTTTTACTTAGCTTAATCTTAAAGTATTAAAGTTCTTCCTTTAAGGTATTCTTCTACCTAGCCTTATAAATCTATTACTAGATTTCTTTCTTTTCTTTATTTAGTAAAAGGAATATACTATCTTTAACCTTTTTAAAGAAATTATTAATTTCTTAGATTATATTATCCCCTATTAATATAGTAAGGGGATATTTTAAAAGAGGTTAAGAAAATAAAGAAGTTAAAATACCTTTTTTTCTTTATAATTTAGCCTTATTTCTAATAATAGTTTTTATCTTCTTTTTAAATAATCTTTTAGTAAAAGTTTTAGAATTATAATAGTTAGGTTAGATTAGGTAGAAAAATAGGAAGGGAAAAAGGTAGGTTATATTACTTATTAAAACTAAAGTTTATCTCTTTTTTCTTTTTAAAAAATATCCCCTTTATTTTATAATAATTAAAAAGAAAATAACCTATTCTTTTAATTAAAGTTTAAATACTATTTAAATACTAATTAAAACTTATATAAAATAGTCTTATTTCTATAGGTTTACTTAAGGTCTTAATTTAAGCTTAACTTATATATAAGTTTTACTAATCTTATAACTAATTCCTTCTTAGGCTAACTCTAAATACTTTTTTATCTTATAGCTAATTAGTTATCTTATATAATTTATACTTACTATAGATCCTTAGCTACTATATATTTAATACTAGTAGTACTAGCTTTACTAGTAGTATATAGTCCCCTAATTACTAGGGTTCCTTATAATTATAGGTATTAAATCGGGTTTGATTTAAATTGTATATATTGGAGTATTATAGTAATATACTAGTATAAGAGAGAGGAGTTTATTACTATAGTTTTTCTAATACTTATAAGTTTATTAAGGTATTAAAAGGACTATATAGTCTAATTAGGGTAATTTAATAAATAAACTATTTAATACTTTTATTAATTATAAAGTAAGGAAAAACTAAAATACTAAAATAAAAATCTTAACTATATTTTATAGAATTTTTTATAATCTTAATTTAAAGTATATAAAAGTCTAATAAAACCCTTTTTAATATTATATATTAGGTTTTTATTTATATTCTAATCTATATTTAGCCTTACTAGCCTACTTAAAGTAAGTAATAGTATTAGTATTACCTATATACTTAAGGTACTAGCTATAAGGGACTAGTACTAGCTTAGTATTAAGGACTAGCCCTAGGGTATCTATAGATAGGTATTATAATAGTATTAACTTTCTTATAGAGTAAGAAAGGAGGAAAAGCTAGTCTATCTATTTACTATAATATATAAAAGGGGCGCGCTAGGGGTGTACCTATAGTAGCCTTAGGCTAAGTCTAGCTAGAGTAGGCTTAAGCCTAATTCCTTTATATACCCCCCCTCTCTAGTAGCACCCTAGTTATATTAGCTATAATTACCTAAGCTAATATAGGCCTACTATACCTTACTTACCTAAGCTAATATATATTTAATATATACTTTATACCTATACTAGGTTATTACCTAAGGTCTATACTCCTATAGCCTATATATATATTATTAAAGAATATTCTTATAGTAACCCTAATTTACTTACTTTTTACTATAGCCTTTATACTTAGGAATTTCTTTTAGGTAGTCTATATATCGCGATTACCCCTATTCTAGGTATAGCTATCTAGGTAGCTAGTATTTACTAGCCTTACTCTTACTCTACCTATAGCTAGTTATATTATATTTAGCTTTCTAATACTATTAGTTATTACCTAGGTATAGTAAATTATCTTTTTATTATTACTAGGTAAGGTATATTATATATATACTATATTATTAATATATTTAAAGTAAGGGGTATTTCTTAGCCTAGTTAGCCTTCTTTTCTATAGATAAATTCCCTATTCCTTTTCTTAACCTACTTTATTCTTTTACTTCTTATAACCTTTAATTAACTCTATACTCTTAAAATACTCCTCTTTAAACTATAAATAATTTTATAATAATATATAAATATAATAATAATAACCTATAATATTAACTACTATTACTATACTACCCTTACTACTATTACCTAATAATAATAAAAGCCTAGAGGGGTATAAAAAGGACTATTAAATAATTTATAGCTATACCCTATAAGGTAATTCTAATAATAAAGAGTACTAGTCTAATAATAAGCTAGACTTTCTATATATTATATATTTCCTATACTTATACTAAATAATAATACTAAATTATATTATAAATACTAATAGTAGGTATACTACCTATACTATAAGCTACTAGTCCTATATTTAGAAGCCTATCCTATTTATAAATAGTCCTAACCTATACTAGTATATATATACTCTAGTAATACTTATTAATAATAATAAGGCTATTATAATATTAGTAATTAGTACTATATATACTAAAGGGTATAAATATATAGTTCTAATAGCTATATAGGTATATACTTAGGATTATTTTACTAGTACTTTAGCTAATACCTATATAAACCTAACTAGTACCCTACCCCTACCTAGTACCCTAAGTACTATACTAGTTATTACTCTAGTTACTAATACTATAATAGTAATAGTACCCTAGGGCTACTATACTAATAGTAGCTTTAGTAGCCCTATTTATATAGTATTAGGTTAGATTAACTAAAACTTTATTATACTTATAGTAAATATATATACTTTCTCTCTAGTTTACTACTTATATCTTAATAGGGGATAATATAGGCCTAGGCTATATACTAGGAGGCTACTAATAATACTATCCTAGTAATATTATAGTACCTAGCTACCCCTTTAATACCTAGCTATTAAGCTATTAAGTATTATAACTTAGATTATAGCTACTCTTTATACTATTAGTCTAGTAGCTATTATTATTATTATTATAATAACTTATACTATTTTTATTTATACTATTATTACTCTTACTCCTATTTATACTTATACTACTACTATTCCCCTTCTTATTATTATTTTCTTTTACCTAATAATTACTTAATATTACCTATCTAGGTATACCCCCTTCCTCCTTTACTACTACCTTATAACCTAGCTAGTAATACTACTACCCCTACCTCCTTTAATCTAGTAGTTATTATTAAAGATATTAATAATAGTAATAAAAAGCTTCTAGACTTTATACTATAAGTATAGGTATATTATATTATCTTTTTTTCTTTACTTTATTATTATATAGTTATACTCTTAAAATAATATAATACTAATATACTCCTAGTTTTATATTTTTATACTTTTTTTTTTTTATACCTAGCTAGTATACTATAGCCTTAGTATAATACTAGTATACCTATAATTTATATTTTTAATATTATTTTTTATTTTTATTAATAACTATTAATAGCCTAGGTTATATATACTAAGGGGCCTAATAGGGACCTAGTAAAGCTATAAGTATAGAGTTATACTCCCTTAGGAATAAAAGAATTATTACTTCCTATTATCTTATAAGTCCTCTTTATCCTTAGTATAATACCCTACTTTACTTATATAAGTACTATATCTTAATACTATACTTATTATAGCCTTAATTATTAGTTAATAAACTATACTTATTTAGTTTTTTATAAATAGGCTATATATAGTTTATTATTATCTTAAGTATTACCTTATTATTCTTTAAACCTAGTAAATATAATATTATTTTATAATACCTTTAAGGGTTTCTAGGTTAGGTCTTAGTATCCTACCTATTTAATAAGTACCTCTCTTCTATAGCCTTATCCTAGTAGGTAGTAAATATATAGAATTTCCTTAATAGTATATTCTTAAGTTAACTCTAGGCTTAGCCTATCTTTAACTAATATTAGCTTAAAGGCTTAGTTATTTTATAATTAAAATAGAAAGGGATTATTTATAGCCTATTTAATAAGATTAATATAGAATATCTTATAAAGGTTCTTTAATATATTAAAGGTTATTATTAATAGTATTAGAATTATTATTATTATATATTTTACTTAGACTTAATTAAGTTTCTTATTTAATTATATTATTATAATATTATATAAAGAAAATTATACTTTATCCCTTTTTTAAAAATATTCTATTAAGTATTAAGAGTTATTTATAGCTTTTTTAACTTATTACTAGGTATATATAATTATAGCCTAGGCTAGCTTTAAGCCCTTTTTAATATATTTAAAAAATACCTTTACCCTTCCTATAAAGGACTTAAAAGGTATTAGTAGCCTTATTATAGGCTATATAGCTAGCTTATAATAGCTATATAGTAGGAAGTTTAGGCTAAAACTTATAATAAATAAATCTTAGTTATTAAGTATAAACTAGGCTATTAGTAGCTAGGTAGGCTAGTTATACTAAGAGTATATAATTAGTATATAGAGTACTATCTATACTTCTTAGTTAGTTTACTTTATTCTATTATCTATTTAAGGATAGAAGGCTATTAATAGGAGTTATTTAGTACTAGTTAGGTAGTATAATATCCTTTAGAACTTATTAACCTAGTCTAATTTTTTATTACTTATAATTTAGTTAAAGAATCTATAGAAGTACTATTAGTATAAAAAGAACTATATTATATAGTCTTTTACTATTATAAAGCTTATTACCTTAAGCTAAATATACTTTAATAGTTAGTTAGTAATTACTATTAAGAAATATAGCTAGCCTTCCTTCTAGGCTAATAGGTTTATTATAAAGTTAACTAAGATTTATTATTAATATTACTTCTTAATAGGAATTAGCTATAGGAGTTTTTAGTATAGTTTTCTTAACTTATATATTTTAAAATACTTATAATTCTAAATATAGTATATAATATCCTAGAATATTCTAAACTAGTAGTAGTCTTATATAAGTAGTAAGAATATAGTATTCTTCCCTAGGTATATTACTATAGGTAAGGAGTATACCCTCTTTATTAGGGTGGTTATTAGTAGTTCTTAGCTTAGAATCTATAGGTAGCCCCTAAACTAAAGCCCTTAGTAGGTAAAAATAGTATAGTTTATAACTTACTTATAGGTCTTAGCCTCCTCTAAGAAGGACTAGGCGCCTTAGTATATAGTTATTAGCTTAGTAAGGTAGCTTAGGTCTAATATTATACTATCTTCTTATAATACTAAAAGCTTTAGGTTTAAGAATAGTAATAGGTATTATTTACTTATACTTATTATTATAATTACTATAATATTAATTAGCCTTATAATCTCCCTTAGGGGTCTTTCTAGGTTATCCTTATATACCTCCTATTAGCTAAAAGTATTTAGTTATTATACTAGTAGTCTAGGTTAGTAATATAGCTAGAATTAAAACTAGGAAAGGAACTCTACCTACTTAGTCTATTATTCTAATAATAGGTATAGTTTTATAAAGTACTTAAGGTTTTTATAATTAGTTAGGATTATAAAAGGGTTTTTTTACCCTTAAAGCTTAGGCTTTTATACTTTAAGGTATATAATAACTATTAAGAGTTTTTTATTATAAATTATATAATTCTACTTTATAGTTAATAGCTTAGTAGAGTAATAGGCTATTAGTTAAAGGACCTTATCCTTATTAACTTATAATAAGTAGCTACCTAGTCTTATACTAAAGGCATCTAGTTCTACTAGTATCTCCCTTATTAGGTCTTAAAGGCTTAGGTATAGGCTTAATAAGAATAATAATTTTAGTATCTTAAATATAGTTACTTTCTCTTTATTCTATATAAATAGTATACCCTTCTTTATTAGTTAGGTAAGTAGCTTCTATATAGTTAAGAAGTCTAGAATAAAGTTATAATAAAAGTTTATAAATCTATTAAAACTCTAAACCCCTTTTACTAAGGTAGGTACTTCTTAATTATAGATTATATATATCTTCTCTAGGTCTAGCTTTAGTAAGACCTTTATCTATATAATAAATCCTAGGTATTTTACTATTTTTATAGAGAAGTTATACTTTATTAGGTCTATATAAAGACTAGTATCCCTAAAGTAGCCTAAAATTACCTATACTTTCTCTTTATAGTCTTATAAGAACCTTAAGGTATAGATTAGGATATTATTAAGGTAAGCTATTATATATTTATTAAGAGAGTTACCTAGTATATAGTTAATATACTATTAGAATATTACTAGTACTCTAAAGAGACTAAAGGGGTATATAAGCTACTTAAAAAGGCTAAACTAGGTTTAGAAAGCTATAAACTTTTTAGACTTTATCTTTATCTATAGCCTATAGAATACTAAATAGATATTAAGCTTTATATACTACTTTACTATTAAAAGGGCCTATAGTATCTCTTTAATAAGTAAGAGTAGGTATTTATTATCTTCTAAGATTATATTAAACCCCTTATAGTCTATATAGAAGTATTACCCTCTATTTAACTTCTTTATTAAGAGTACTAGTACTATAGCTAAGGATAAACTTACTTTTATTTAGCCTTTATTTAGTAAAAATATTAACTACTTCTATAATTCTAGTAATTAGTCTTAAGGTATATAGTAAAAGTAGCTATATAATAGCTATTTTAGTATATTATTTAGCTTAGTTTTAATCTTAATCTTATAGTTAAACCCTTCTTAATAAAGTAGTAATACTACTATATTCTCCTTCTAAAAAAGGTCTTTAAACTCTTTATATTACTAAGGGACTATCTATTCCCTAACTAGCTTTTAATAAAGGATAGTATTAATTTTATAGATACTTATTAATATAATCTATATTATTTTATAGTATTCCCTAAAGTCTACTTTAAGCTAATAGTAGAACTAGCTTTTACTAAGTAGTATTAAGCCTTTTTTATTCTTTTTATAGTCTTTTATATATATCTTCTAATATAGTTTTATCTTAAGGTAAATAAAGCCTTTTTCTATATTTATTATTAGCTTATAGTAAGTAAGCTAAAGTAGTCTAAGTATTATTAGCCTTAATAATATAGGTATTATATAGAGTAGGACTAGGAATACCTAGCTATTAATATCTATCCTAACCTTTACTATATTAAATATTATAAACTCTAATACCTCTTTCCTTATAGCTAGCTTAATCCTTTACTTAGTTAGTAATAGGATTTTTTTAAGGTATAGCCTATTTACTACCCCCTTCTATATTACTTTATAGTATTTATAGCCTAAGTTAATAAAGGTATTTATTAGTATATATACCTTTAAGATAGTAAGGATAAGGAATAGTTTAGTATTTATTTATTTAATTATCTCTTTCTAGACTACCTTATCTTACTTATTTATTCTTTTTTAACCTTTTACTATAACTAATATATTTAAAAGAAGACTTATCTTTAAGTATCCTCTTTTCCTAAGCTATTAGACTAGTCCCCTATAGAAATACTATTTATATAGACTAGTATTAAGGGTCTAGCTAGCTTAAGCCTATAGGCTATAATTATATAGCCTATTCTCCTATAGTAAAGGTATTACCCTACCTCCTAGTATATATTAAGTACTACCTTAAATACCTATATAGTATACTTTCTAGACTATATACTATTTAAGGTTATATTACTAATAACTAGTTTAATTCTAAAGGTATAGATACTTATTATTTAAATATCTTTTTTATAGTCTATATACTACCCCTATAGTCTTTATTATAGTTTAGCCTAGTATTACTTCTTAATTCTATATAATTTAAAGTTAACTATTACTTTTTAAAGTACCTAGATTATATTATTATAGTTTATTTAAAAAATACTATAGCTAATTATAAGTATCTTTATTATAACTAATAGTATAAGGTAGAGTTTACTTAGCTTAACCTTATCTAACTATATAAGGTTACTAACTAAGGCTAACTCTTATTTAAAGTATATATAGTAGTAGTTAAAAAACTTCTTATTACCTTATAAGATTATACTAAGGTTTATTATTATTATAAACTATTAATAAAGGTTATTAAATACTATTTTAAAGTATCTTAGGAATTTATATAGGTCTATTATACCTTAAAGGCTACTTACTTTAAAGTATATAATAACCTTTAGTTATAATATAGTATTAAAGTTTACTTAAATATATATAAACTAAGACTTTAAGGGGCTAATAAAGTCTATATTAGTTTCTAGCTTATATACTATAACTTACTTTTATTCTATAAATACCTTAAAATTACTATTAAACTTCTTCTTTATAGGTAGGGGCTTCTACTAAACTATAAATAGGTTAGCTAAGGAAAGGATACTTTCTAGTATTATTATCTAGCCTTAAGGGTTTTAACTAACTATAGCCTAGGTATTAAAAAGGTCTTATAGTTATTATAACTCCTCTTTTAAGAATATATTCTACTTTATTATAGTTATAATCTAGGTTAAGAGTACCTAGTAAGCTTTAGCTATTAATAACTATTATTTAGATTATAGTTTTACTATTATTATTTTTATCTTATTAGCTTTTTTCTTAGCTAGATAAAAAAGGTATTAATATAAAAGAGAGTTAATTATTAAGAATTAGCTTTAAGGTATTTATAGATAGGTATTATAATAATATTAACTCTTTTATAGAGTAAGAGAGGAGGAAAAGCTAGTCTATCTATTTACTATAGTATATAAAGGGGGTATACTAGGGGTATACCTATAGTAGCCTTAGGCTAAGTCTAGCTAGAGTAGGCTTAAGCCTAACTTCTTTATACTTAGCTATAGTAATAACCTAGTATAAGTACTTAATAAGGTAGTAAGGAGGTAATAAGGTAGTAAAAAGGGGTAGCTAGCTAGATTAGTACTAGAATAAAAGTAAATAATAAATAGATAAAGATTATTTATATTATTAATAATAATAATAATATTAAACTAATAAGGTTAAAAATAAAATAAGGTTAAGAATATACTAGGGATAAGGTAACTTACTATAATAGTAGTAATAGTAGTTAAAATTTTATTTTATTTTAGTAAAAGGTTAATAATATTAAAATAAAGTTATAAGTAAACTAAAAATAACCTAAAAAAGTATATAAAAGTAAAAAAAGGAAGAGTATATAAATATAATAGTAATAATAATAAAAAGCTAATAAAAAAGAAAGTTAATATAGTTTAGTAAGTAAAGTAAGAATAGCTTAGTCTAAGTAGGGGTAAAGGTAATAGTAAGGAGGTAGTATATATACTAAAGGTAAAGGAAATATATAATTATATATTATTAAAAAAGAAAAAAAAGAATAAAAATTAAGGAATTTAAGGCTTTTTAAATATTATAATAAATAGGCTAGCTAACTAAATAGCTAACTAAAAATAATAATAATTAAATATATATAGTATAATAGACTAGCCCTAGAGGGGCTTTAGGGGCAACCAGCCCTATAGCTATTAGGGGTATAAGCCTTAATCCTCTTACCTACTTAACTATAGAAGGTAAAAGTATTAGAATCAAGGTATATTCGAATAATAATAAAGTAGTAATAATGTTAATTTAGTTCCTAATAATTAAGATGATCTTAATAACTCTAATATAAACGCTACCTTCCTTAATAGCTAGGATTAATAGGTCTATAGCCCTTAAAAGTAGGTCTCCTACCTATATACTAGCTAATAAAAGGCTAGATTTAAGTTACCTATTTATATAGGGTTAATACTTATACTCTCTCTCTTTATAGCTTTATAAGTAGGCCTAATTTACTTAAAAATATAATAAAAAGCTATTCCTCTTAGTATTATTAATACTAAAGCTCTATTCTTCTATTCTAGGCCCTTCCTAACTAATTAGAGCCTTCCTTTCCCTTTATATATATACTTTTCTCTTAATAATTCCCTTAATACCTTAATCTCTTAATAATTTACCTTTTTTAGCTTATTCTTATATTCTACCTATCCCTCTATTTATATATTTAACTTATTTAATTTAATAAGGCTTTATATTACTTAATTTAATAATACTTTTATTATAGTATTAGCTAGGTTATTATTATTATTAATCTATTATAATTTATAACTTCTCTTCTTTTATATAATTAATAAAGAGCTATAATATTAATTATTAGCTATTTCTCTTTAGTTATTCTAAGCTTAATAAGGTATTTATATAGTAATAAGGAGTTAGTATAGATAATTATTAAGATCTCTAGAATATTTAATTCCTTTATAATTATATTAATTATTAAGCTAATAGTATATCTTATATCTATTTCTATAACTATACTATATAATTCTAATACTAAAGCTAATCTTATTATTCTTTTTAACTTTATTAAGCTCTAAGTAATAATATTTCCTCTAAATATAAATTTATTATTATTAATTTATTCCTTATTACTAATTATAATAATATAACCTATTTAAAAGCTTAAATCCTTATTATTAGTAAATAATCTATTAATAAAGATAAATATCTTTACTTTTTTAAGGTTTATTAGGATATATTAGATACCTCTTTCCTAATTATCTATTTATTATTAAATTCTTATTCCTAGTTTCTTAAAGTCTTTCTCTTTAGGTTATTACTATTATATAGCTATAGAAAGGTTAAATACTACTTCTAGCTAGTAGATACTAGCAATATATACTCCTTAGGCTCTTTACTAGGTATACTCTTCCTTAGTTAAGGGTATTTTTAATTTCTTTCTTTATTTATATTAGCTTATAATAATTATACTATCTTCTTTAAGGTCTAGGTAGTAGCTATTAAAGAATAATAGGTTTTCTACTATTAGATTATTTTTTAGTTTTATAATAATACCTACCTTTAATATCTCTTTATCTTCTTTTTTAATAAAGCCCTTATTACTTAGAATAAGTATATTATCTATTTAAAGGCCTATAATCCTAAATTCCTTCTTATTTAAGATAAAGAGGTATAGGTTAAATATTAAGGTAGCTATACCTAGCTATTTAAGAAGATACTTTAAGTATATTATATATTAGTAGTTACCTAATTCTAGGATATTATAAAAAGGCTTTAAAACTATTATAATTATACTTTATAGGTATTAATACTATAGTTACTTTAGTAGCCTTACTAGAATTATTTTATTTAGTATTATCTTTAATTAAGTATATACCTAGGTAATATCTTTAGACTAGATTTACTTCCTAGTACCCTTTATCTTACTATATCTTTTACCTCTTTCCTTAATAATTAAGGAAGTAATAGTAATAATAATTCTCTAGCTTAATTATTAAATTATAGGTAATACTATTAAAATTAGGGCTTTATCTTAGTTATTAAAGCTATAAATTACTATTCTAGACTTTTTATACTCCTTTTTAGTTCTTTTACCTTTAACTTTATTAATAAGCCTTTATAAAGGAGTTAGGCTTAAGCCTACTCTAACTAGACTTAGCCTAAGGCTACTATAGGCATACCCCTAGTATACCCCCTTTATATACTATAGTAAATAGATAGACTAGCTTTTCCTCCTTTCTTACTCTATAAAAGAGTTAATACTATTATAATACCTATCTATAGATATCCTAAGGCTAGTCTTTAATAATTAACTCTTTTCTATACTAATACCTTTCCTATCTAGTTAAAATATAATAATTAGGTTAGATTAGGTAGAAAAGTAGGAAGGGAAAAAGGTAGGTTATATTACTTATTAAGACTAAAGCTTATCCCCTTTTTCCTTCTAGGAAATATCCCCTTTATTTTATAATAACTAAAAAGAGGATAACCTATCCTTTTAATTAGAGTTTAAATACTATTTAAATACTAATTAAAACTTATATAAGTTAGTCTTATTCCTATAGGTCTACTTAAGGTCTTAATTTAGGCTTAACTTATATATAAGTCTTACTAATCTTATAACTAATTCTTCTTTAGGCTAACTCTAAATACCCTTTTACCTTATAGCTAATTAGTTATCTTATATAATTTATACTTACTATAGATCTTTAGCTACTATATATTTAATACTAGTAATACTAACTTTACTAATAGTATATAGTCCCCTAATTACTAAGGTTCTTTATAATTATAGGTACTAAATTAGGTTTAATTTAAATTATATATATTAGGGTATTATAATTACCTCCCTTTCTAAGAGGTGCTTCTCTAGGTACTATATTTTAGCCCCTATATTATTCTTTACTATTATAAATAGGATATATACCCTAGGTAATAGGTTATTTTATAAATATAGTATAGTTAATTTATATAGGTATTATAGTTATTAGCTAGTAACTACTAGCTAGTAAATAATTAGTAGAATAATATAAAAGTCTCTTAATTTACCCTTAAAATAGGTTCCTTTATATTATTCTCTTATAACTTTTTATTTATACCTTTTCTTAGCTTTATATTCTTTAGATTATTATATTAACTCCTTATAGTAAGTAGACTTATAATAAGGTATTCCTAGATTAGGCTACCTTCTTAGTTATTATTATTAGATAGTAGTAGTACTTACCTATCCTTCTTAATTTCCTAATAAGCCTTTATTAAACCTTATAAAGCCTTTATACTAGAATTATAACTAGACTAACTACTCTATCTAGCTAAATAGTATATTAACCTATATTCTTTTTACCTTTAGGTTATATTAATACTATAGCTACTCCTTTAGTATAGGCATTTTCTTTACTACCTAGTCTTATACTACTTTAATTTAAAGATCTTATAAACTACCTTAGCTAGTTAGATATTAATTAATAAAGCCTATATCCCTAGTTTTATACCTAGATTATAGGTTAGTCCCTATTTAACTTAGCCTTATAAATCTTACTAATACTTTATTTTTTTAGCTTAATAACTTTACTAATATATTATAAATATATTTTATATAAGAATATCCTAGCTTCTAGTCTATACTACTAACCCTAAGCCTAGCCCTTAGAATAAGTATAGCTTAGGTAGTAGCCTACTAGCTTAAATAGGATAAAAAGGCGCTTTAGTTTTAAAATAAGGCTATATATATTAAAGAGTAAAATAATATTACTAAATCCTCTACCTTCCCTATATATACCCTTAGAATAGGCTATATTTTATATTCTAGTATCTAAGGAGGCTATTATTACTAAGGTACTTAAGGCTCTACCTTAACTTATAGTTAAGCTACTAGTTATTCTAGCTTAAATATCTTTTTATAGGCCTTAGTACTTAAGCCTTTATTAATTTATCTTATTATTCCTTTTAGTAAGGGAGATTCTATAGTTACTAAACTATATTAAATTTTCCCTAATAATTATAACTTTATTTAGCACTTATAGCTACTATATCTTATTGCTTCTATTACTCTTATTATTAAGATTAAGGATTTAGATATAAAAACTATTAAGGTATATAAGATACTTAAGTAGAAGGAGTAGAAGGTCTATTAAATATAAGTTATAAGTAAGAAAAGTAGATTAAATAGGTAAAAGAAGAAGGAAGAAGAATTATAGTATTAATAGCTATAAAGATTATATATAAATTATATAAAGGGATTACTATACTTTATAGTTAGAGACTATAGAGACCTTTCTTTTACTTCTAAATAACTACTAAATACTCTAATATAGAGTTAATATAGGTATTCTAGAGTATCTAAGAGGAGGCGTTAGAGGCGTTCTAAAGTATCTAAGAGTTATATAACTCCCTTATATCTTATATAATAGTTATCCAAATTGTGTAAAAGTGGGTCCATTATAATGGGAAAAATTAGGGCATTTCTATAGTATATATAATTATACTATTATCCCTTATAAATACTAAATAAGATATTACTAAAGATAATAATAATAATAATAGTAATTATATTAATACCTATAACTAATCTTTTAAGAAAGAATAAGTAGATAATATAGATAGGGAGGGTAGTACCCTTAATTCCCTTAATAAGACAATTAATATTACTTACTATGCTTATATAACTAATACTTTCTATATATATTATATCCTCTACTCCTTTATAGCTTATTAATATAAGCTTAAGTTAGAATTCCTTTCTATATAATACTTTTTTATAAGATACTTTTAGTTTCTAGTAGAAATATCTTAGTATATATACTATTATAAGATATATATTAGTTATTAACCTATATATTAATAGTTTAATACTTAAATCTATTTTATAGCTAATGTTTTCTTTTTCTAATAGAATCCCTATAGTATACTAGCTAATTATACCTAGTTTATCTATTTTTTAGACCTTAGCTAATCTTAATATAAAGTAAGAAATAATAATAATAAATATATCTTTTATTAAAAGGCATATTAAGATCTAGCTTAACTTAGCTTTAATTTAGCCTTAACTTTTAATATAGTTAAAAATTAGTATAATTCTACCTATAATTTAACTATAACTAAGAAGTTCTTATAGGTATATATTCTTTTCTTATTTATAGTCCTTTTAAACTTATAACTAACTTCTCTCTTTCTTTAGGTAGGATTCCTATATTAAATATAATAATCTAATAAATATATATAATATAATCATAGTTTAGATTAATAGTAAGATCCCTTTACTAGGATTAACCCTAATAGATAATAGCTATAATCCTTAGCTTAATACTAAGGTATCTTTTTAAACCTAATACTTATATATTTTATCCTATTCTTTTCCTTTATAAGCTATAGAATTTAAGGTAAGTATACCTAGTATTTATAATATTCCCTTATAATAAATAAGATATAATTTAAGACTTCTATCTATTCTTTTTTTTTATTATTTTATTATATAACTAGTACTATTTTATAAAAGTCTTTTATCCCTTTAGTAGTTATTAATATAATCTTTTCTTTAGATATCCTTTTCCTCTAGGTATATTTTTAAGACTATTTTAGGTTTTATATTCTTTAATACTTACCTATATATTAGCTATATTTTCTTTTTATACCTATTTATTATATTTAATAGGCTATCCTTTCTATTTAACTAGGAATAATTAGATTTTTCTTTACTTATAGCTATTTATAATATTCTCTACTTCCTATTTATTTTTAAGATCTTTAAAGTCTAGTATTAATAGTAATTTAGTATTACCCCCTTTCTAAGGCTTTAATAAGTTAATATAGAATATATTATATAGATATTTATATTATTTAGGTATTATAAGCTAATATACTTATAAACCTATCTTATCTAGTATATATAGTAGTCTAATCTAGTATAAGGCTAGCTTTTTTTAAGTAGTTTTAACCTAAAAGTTCTTTATAGAGAGTATAACTAGATCTTCTTTTTTAAGTTCTAGTAGCTAGTACTTTATATTATAATATTAGTTCTAGTATACTATTATTACTTCTTAATATTAAGTTATTTTATTTTATACTTTTTATAATTTTTAGATCTAGGTTCTAGGTTCTAGTAGTCCCTCTCTAGGTAAGTTAACTTTAACTTATATATATATCTTAAGATAGAAACCTATAAGTAGAAAAGCTAGATTATTCTTAATTATAGTATTTATTATATTATTATATATATACTAAGCTATATATAGTAGCCTTAGCTAATTATATTATACCTTTATTAAAAAGTAGTATAAGTAATACTCTAATATCTAATTTATTTATTCTATTTATCTATTTATTTAAAGATAGAAAGTAGTAAATAATTATTAATAAATATATATTATATAGTATAGTTCTACCTAGAAGTTATTAGTAAATAGTATATTATAATTTAAGATAATACTATTTAGAGTACTAAATATTAATTCTACTTATATATAGAATAAATCCGCTAGGTTAGTAGCCTTTATTATATAAAAGACTATAAAGAAGAGTAAATACTTTATATAATAGTTAATAATAATAAGAATAGAATCTTTCTCTTTATTCTTAAAATAAACTAGTAGTAAGTTAATAATAAAATCTATACTTAACTCTACCTATAGTTAACTTAGTATTAATAATAATATAAGTATACTATATAGCTTATATTACTTTATTACTACTAGCTAATAAGTAGTATATATAATAATATAGTCTTCTATATTATAATTTATATACTCCTAATAAAAGTTTTATTAAAGAATATTATTTATTCTATCTATACTAAAATATCCTATAAATAGATTATTATAGTATAATTATAGTAGCCTATTAATAAATTCTATATTCTTAAGAATATAGATCCTATCTTTATAGTATAGTAGTAAATTACTCTTAACTTACTAGCCTTTCCCTTACTAAGTTCCTTAGAAATATTATTAGTATATTTAGTTTACCTTTTAGGCTTTAAGAATAGATACTTTTAAATCTATTTCCTCTATTTTATAGTAATATATATTTATAACTATAGTAAATACTTTTATACCTAGCCTACTAAATTTCTATTAAGTTAGGTTTAAATCTTATAAGGCTATACTCTATATTTAACTTATAGGTATATTACTTATTATTAGTATATTACCTAGGTCTTTTATATCCTCCTTATTTCTAAGTTAGACTAATTCTACTTAGCCTTTTATAGCTTAGGTATTAATTATAGTAATAAATACTATCTTCTTTTTAAGATTATTTATTAGACTTATATTTAGGCTATCTTCTAAAATATAGTTAAATTAGTAACTTAAGGTATTAGCTAGATTACCTTTCCCTATATAATATTTTATTATAAAGCTAAATAATATTAAAAATATATACTATTTAGCTTATTTACTATTAAATTATAAAGTATTTATAAATATTTAGAGATTTAAATAGTCTATTAAGACTTCTACTAGTATATTAGTCTTATTAAGGTATTATTACTAATACTTAAAACTTTTTATAATTACTAGTATTTTTTAGTCTTTAATAGTATAATTTTATTCTATATTTATTAGTTTTTAAGACTAGAAAGTAAAAAAATAGTATTTCTTTTCTTTATCTATTTAAAATACTATTTTTAATATTATATTTTTAGATATATTAGTCTTAAGTTAAACTAGTTTTCTAACCTTATAGTTCTTTAATAGTAGTATACTTTAAAATACTTCTTTAAGCTATTAAAATACCTTTTAGCTAGCTTTACTTATATTTACTTTTCTAGGTTTTTTCCTATTTATTATACCTTTTAAATAACTTATAAGTAAAAGGATTATAGCTAAATATTAGTTAATAAACTATTAATAGAAATTATAAAATCCTAGAAATACTTAAATTTCTTAAAATATCTTTATTTTAAGTTACTTTTAGATTATTTTTACTCTTATAGGATTTATTTAGATTCCCTATTTTAAAAATAAGAATCCTAAGAACTTAACTTCTAACTAGTAGAATTTATATTTTAAGAGCTTAATATATAGTTCTATAGTATATAGTTTTTTTAGAACTAATTTTAAATATTTAGTATATTCTTCTTTAATTCTTAAGAAAATTAAGATATTATTAAGGTAAATAATATAGATATAGTCTAGTAGTTTACCTATTACTTAGTAAATATAGCTTTAGAATATTATTAGTATATTAGTTAACCTAAATAGTATTATTAAGAACTTATAATACCTATAATAACTATTAAATATAGTTTTTTATTTATTACCTTTTTTAATATAGATATAGTAGTATATATCTTTAATATTGATTTTTAAAAAATACTTAGCTTTAAAGATTTAGTCTAGAATCTTAGTAATTAAAGGTAATAAGTATTAGTTTTTTTAAGTAACCTTATTTAGACCTTAATAATTAATATAAAGTTAAAAACTCCTATCTTTTTTAAGGATAAATAATATAAGAAATCTAGTAAGGCTTACTAAAGGGTAAATCTACCCTTTCTTTAAAGCTTTATTAATAAACTCCTATAGGGTTTTAAGTTCCTTTAAGAAAAGGAGGTAGATAGAACTATAAGATAATATCTATCCTTCTACTATATTAATAGTATAGTTAGAATCTTTAAACTTAGGGATAATTCTAGCCTTAAAGTTATTAAATATATTAAGGTAATCTTATAGTTTTAAAGGGATTATATAAAGTACTAGCTTTAGTTTCTCTTTATCTTCTAAAAGTAATAATAGTTTAGGTAAGTTAATTACTATAAAAATTACTATAGTAATTTATAGTTATTTCTTAAACTACTAAGGCTTATTTAATATAATTTATATACTTTAGGTTTTAAAGAACTATAGCTATTAGACTAGATTAATAAAGATATTATAGTTTTTTAAACCTAGTATTCTAATTAAGAGCTAATAGTCTTTTTAATTTAAATCTTAAGATAAAGAATACTAGATTATAATAGTTCTTATAATATTTCTAGAATCTATTAGAGTAATTAGTACTTTATAAAGTTTACCTACTTAGAGTTAAGCCTTTTTTATTATCTTAATTCTTAGTAGTTTTACTTTTAATTTTTAAATATTAAGTTATAAGGCTAACTTAATATTAATTAAACTTATAGCTATTATTATATTTAGAATAACCTAGGTAGTATTTATCTAATTAGCTAGAGTATCTATTATATAAAAAGGTTTAGCTATTATTTCCTTTTATATAGGTTCTCTTTATATTAGGCTTATTTTAGACTTTAATTATAGCTCTTTTTTTAAGCTTTATATTTTTAGTTCTAAAAGGTTAGTATAGATTAGAGTAATAAGAGAACTAATTATACTATCTAGTTTCCTTTTCCTAAGTCTAGCTTATTAGTATTTTTATACTTAGGGTATTTAGGTACTATATACCTAGGTTTATTATACTTATAATAAATAATTTCTTTCTTTCTTTAAGATAGGGGAAACTTTCTTTTTTAATAAGATATAGGTAGTCTTTCTTAGTAATCTAGCTTTAGTCTATCTTAATCCTATTAGTTATTCTTATAGTTTAGTTTATACTTTTTATTAGTACCTTTTTTTAATCTTTAGTTTAAAGGTCTTTATTTTAGTATATTACTTTCTTAGTATTAGGTTATAACTAATACTACTTCTTCCCTAGTTTTTAGGTTTTTATTTATATAGTTAATAATTCTTTTTTATAACTATTCTTATAGTTTTATAAAATACTATTAAACTCTTTTAACTTCTAAAAGTATTAGTATCTTCTTCTTTAGTAAATCTAAATATAGATAAAAATCTATAGGGTATTAGCTTAACTCTTATCTAGTAAACTTAAAAGTAATAGCTATATTTATTTCTAGGTTAGTAAAGTCTTTTAATAGGACTTTACTTTATTTTATAAAGTAGTCCTAGTTATTACTATATTCTTCTTACTTAATTAATAATAGCTTATCTAGGTATTAGTCTTATTTAGCCTAATAAGCTAAGTCTATATATTCTTAAATATAGATAATTTTTAAAGATTTTTTATAAAACTTCTTTAAATTAACTATAAAGGCTTTTTATAAGTCCTTTTTTTATTAATTATAGATTTAAAAGTTATATTAATTTAATAATTTAATAATATTTTAAATCTAAATACCTTAAAAAAGGTAATTATCTTTATTACTTTTATTTTATAATAAATAACTTTTTTTACTTAGCTAAGTCTTAAAAAGTTAAAGTTCTTTCTTTAAAGTATTCTTTTACTTAGCCTTATAAATCTATTACTAGATCTCTTTTTCTTCTTTATCTAGTAAAGAGGATATACTATCTTTAGCCTCCTTAAAGAAATTATTAATTTCCTAGATTATATCTTCCCCTATTAGTATAATAAGGGGATATTTTAAAAGAGGTTAAGAAGATAAAGGAGTTAAAATACCTTTTTTTCTTTATAATTTAGCCTTATTTCTAATAATAGCTTTTATTCTCTTTCTAAGTAATTCTTTAGTAAAAGCTTTAGAATTATAATAGTTAGGTTAGATTAGGTAAAAAAGTAGGGAGGGAAAAAGGTAGGTTATATTACTTATTAAAACTAAAACTTATCCCTTTTTTCTTTTTAAGAAATATCCTCCTTATTTTATAATAATTAAAAAGAGAATAACTTATCCTTTTAATTAAAGTTTAAATACTATTTAAATACTAATTAAAACTTATATAAGTTAGTTCTATTCCTATAGGTCTACTTAGGGTCTTAATTTAGGCTTAACTTATATATAAGTCTTACTAATCTTATAACTAATTCTTCTTTAAGCTAACTTTAAGTACCCTTTTACTTTATAGCTAATTAGTTATCTTATATAATTTATACTTATTATAGATCCTTAGCTACTATATATCTAATACTAGTAGTACTAACTTTACTAGTAGTATATAGTCCCTTAATTACTAAGATTCCTTATAATTATAAGTACTAAATTAGGTTTAATTTAAATTATATATATTAGGGTATTATATAAAAGAAAAGCTAATAAAATAAAAGTAATAATAATAAAACTATAACTTAAATAATAGTTATTAATAGCTAAGACCTATTAGGCACTCTTAGCCTAGACTATAGTTATAATAAAGTAGAATATATTCTTAAAGAAGGAGTTATAATAATTATAAGACTTTTTTAATACCTAAACTATAGCTAGCTAAAACCTTTAAGGCTAGATAGTAATACTAAAAGATACTCTTTCTTTAGCTAACCTATTTATAGTTTAGTAAAAGTCTTTACCTATAGAGAAGAAGTTTAATAGTAATCTTAAGGTATTTATAGAATAAAAATAAGTTATAGTATATAAGCTAAAGACTAATATAGACTTTATTAGCCTTTTAAAGTCTTAATTTATATATATTTAAGTAAACCTTAGTATTATATTATAATTAAAGGTTATTATATATTTTAAAGTAGATAGCCTTTAAGGTATAGTAAACCTATATAAATTCCTAGGATACCTTAAGATAGTATTTAATAACCCTTATTAATAGTCTATAGTAATAATAAACCTTAGTATAATCTTATAAGGTAATAAAGAGTTTTTTAATTACTATTATATATATTTTAAATAGAAGTTAACCTTAGTTAATAGCTTTATATAGTTAAATAAGGTTAAGTTAAATAAACTTTACTTTATACTATTAATTATAATAAAGATATTTATAATTAGTTATAATATCTTTTAAATAAACTATAATAATATAATCTAGGTACTTTAGAAGGTAGTAGTTAACCTTAAATTATATAGAATTAAGAAGTAATATTAGACTAAATTATAATAAGAATTATAAGAATAGTATATAGACTATAAAAAGGATATTTAAATAATAAGTATTTATACCTTTAAAATTAAATTAGCTACTAGTAGTATAACTCTAAGTAGTATATAGTCTAGAAAGTATACTATATAGGTATTTAAAGTAGTATTTAATATATATTAAAAGGTAAAGTAATACCTTTACTATAGGAAGATAAGCTATATAATTATAACCTAGAGGCTTAAGCTAGCTAGACCCTTAATACTAGTCTATATAAGTAGTATTTCTATAAAAGATTAATCTAATAGCTTAAGAAAAGAGGATATTTAAGAATAAGTCTCTTTTTAAGTATATTAACTATAATAGAAAGTTAGAAAAAAATAGATAAATAAGATAAGGTAGTCTAAGAAAAGATAATTAAATAAATAAATACTAAACTATTCTTTATCCTTATTATCTTAAAGGTATATATATTAATAAATACCCTTATTAACTTAAGCTATAAATACTATAAAATAATATAAAAGAGGATAATAAATAGATTATATCTTAAAAAAATCCTACTACTAACTAAGTAAAGGATTAAGTTAGTTATAAAAAAAGAAGTACTAGAGTTTATAGTATTTAATATAGTAAAGGTTAAGGTAGATATTAATAGCTAGGTATTCTTAGTCTTACTCTATATAATACCTATATTATTAAGGCTAATAATATTTAGATTACTTTAGCTTACTTACTATAAGTTAATAATAAATATAAAAGGGGGCTTTATTTACTTTAAAATAAAGCTATATTAAAAAATATATATAAAGGATTATAAAAAGAATAAAGAAGGCTTAATACTACTTAGTAAAAGCTAGTTCTATTACTAGCTTAAGGTAAACTTTAAAGAATACTATAAGGTAATATAGATTATATTAATAAGTATTTATAAGATTAATACTACTCTTTATTAAAAGCTAGTTAAAGAATAAATAGTCCCCTAATAATATAAAGAGTTTAAGGACCTTTTTTAAGAGGAAGATATAATAGTATTATTACCTTATTAAAAAGGGTTTAACTATAAGATTAAGATTAAAACTAAGCTAAATAATATACTAGAATAGCTACTATATAGCTACCTTTACTATATACCTTAGGATTAGTTATTAAAACTATAAAAGTAGTTAATATCTTTACTAAATAAAGGCTAAATAAGAGTAAGTTTATCCTTAGCTATAGTATTAATACTCCTAATAAAGAAGTTAAATAAAGAGTAGTATTTCTATATAGACTATAAGGGGTTTAATATAATTTTAAAAGATAATAAATACCTACTCCTACTTATTAAAAAGATACTATAGGCCTTCTTAATAATAAAATAATATATAAAGCTTAATATCTATTTAATATTCTATAGGCTATAAATAAAGATAGGGTTTAAAAAGTTTATAGCTTTCTAGACCTAGTTTAGCCTTTTTAAGTAGCTTATATACCCCTTTAGTTTCTTTAGAATACTAGTAATATTCTAATAGTATATTAACTATATACTAAGTAACTTCCTTAATAAATATATAATAGCCTACCTTAATAATATCCTAATCTATACTTTAAAGTCTTTATAAGACTATAAAGAGAAAGTATAAGTAATTTTAGGCTACTTTAAGAATATTAGTCTTTATATAGATTTAGTAAAATATAACTTTTTTATAAAAATAGTAAAATACCTAGGATTTATTATATAGGTAGAGGTTTTATTAAAGCTAGACTTAAAGAAGATATATATAATTTATAATTAAAAGGTATTTACCTTAATAAAAAGGGTTTAAAGTTTTAATAGATTTATAAATTTCTATTATAACTTTATTCTAGACTTCTTAACTATATAGAAGCTATTTACCTAGCTAATAAAGAAGGGTATATTATTTATATAGAATAAAGAGAAGGTAACTATATTTAAGATATTAAAATTATTATTCTTATTAAGCCTATAGCTAAGCCTTTAAGACCTAGTAAAGGAGATATTAATAAAATTAGATACTTTTAATATAGAACTAAATAGCTACCTATTATAGGTTAATAAGGATAAGGTTTTTTAACTAATAGCCTATTACTTTACTAAGCTATTAATTATAAAATAGAACTATATAATCTATAATAAAAAGCTCTTAATAGTTATTATATACCTTAAAGTATAAAAGCCTAAGCTTTAAAAGTAAGAAAACCCCTTTATAATCCTAACTAATTATAAGAATCTTAAGTATTTTATAAAACTATACCTACTATTAGAATAATAGACTAGGTAGGTAGAGTTCCTTTCTTAGTTTTAATTTTAACTATATTACTAATCTAGACTACTAGTATAATAACTAAATACCCTTAGC
Organism: Cordyceps militaris CM01; assembly: GCF_000225605.1. Lineage (NCBI taxonomy): Eukaryota > Fungi > Ascomycota > Sordariomycetes > Hypocreales > Cordycipitaceae > Cordyceps > Cordyceps militaris. The sequence goes on along the minus strand of NW_006271972.1, from coordinate 4,249,646 downwards.
TAGTAGGAGATATATAAGGATAACCTAGAAAGGCTTTTAAGGGAGATTATAAGGCTAATTAATATTATAGTAATTATAGTAATAAGTATAAGTAAATAATACTTATTATTATTCTTAAACCTAGAGCTTTTAGTATAATAAGAAGATAGTATAGTAATAAACCTAAGCTACCTTACTAAGCTAGTAGTTATATACTAGGATATTTAGTCCTTTCTAAAGAAGGCTAAAACCTATAAGTAAGTTATAAACTATACTATTTCTACCTATTAAAGGCTTTAGTTTAAGGGCTACCTATAGATTCTAAGCTAGGAATTACTAATAACTACCTTAATAGAGAGGGTATACTCTTTACCTATAGTAGTATACCTAGGGAAGAATACTATATTCTTACTACTTATATAGAATTACTATTAGTCTAGAATATCCTAAGATATTATATATTATATTTAAAACTATAAGTATTTTAAGGTATATAAGTTAAGAAAACTATATTAAAGACTCTTATAGCTAATTCCTATTAAAAAGTAATACTAATAGTAAATCTTAATTAACTTTATAATAGACTTACTAGCTTAAAAGAAAAGCTAGCTATATTTTTTAATAGTAATTACTAACTAACTATTAAAATATATCTAGCTTAAGGTAATAAGCTTTATAATAGTAAAAGACTATATAATATAGTTTTTTTTATATTAATAGTACTTTTATAGATTCTTTAACTAAATTATAAGTAATAAAAGATTAAACTAGGTTAATAAGTTCTAAAGAATACTATACTACCTAACTAATATTAAATAGCTTTTATTAATAGCCTTTTACTTTTAAATAAATAGTAAGATAAAGTAAATAAACTAGGAAGTATAGGTAATACTCTATATACTAGTTATATACTCTTAGTATAACTAGCCTACCTAGTTACTAATAGCCTAGTTTATACTTAATAACTAAGACTTATTTATTATAAGTTTTAGCCTAAACTTCCTATTATATAGCTACTATAAGCTAGCTATATAGCTTATAATAAGGCTATTAATACCTCTTAAGTCTTTTATAGGAAGGGTAAAGGTATTTCTTAAATATATTAAGAAGGGCTTAGAGCTAGCCTAGGCTATAATTATATATACCTAGTAATAAGTTAAAAAGGCTATAAATAACTTTTAGTACCTAGTAGAATACTTCTAGAAAGGGGATAAGGTATAGCTTTCTTTATATAATATTATAATAATATAATTAAATAAAAAACTTAATTAAATCTAAATAAAATATATAATAATAGTAATTCTAATACTATTAATAATAACCTTTAATATATTAGGGAATCTTTATAAGATATTTTATATTAATCTTATTAAATAGGTTATAAATAATTCTTTTTTATTCTAATTATAGAATAACTAAGCCTTTAAGTTAATATTAATTAAAAATAGGCTAAGCCTAGAATTAACCTAAGAATATACTATTAAGGAAATTCTATATATTTATTACCTATTAAGATAAAGCTATAGAAGAAAGGTATTTATTAAATAGGTAGAATACTAAGACCTAACCTAAGAATCTTTAAAAGTATTATAGGATAATACTATAATTATTAGGTTTAAAGAATAATAAGGTAATACTTAAGATAATAATAAACTATATATAACTTACTTATAAAAAACTAAATAAATATAGTTTATTAACTAATAATTAAAGCTATAATAAGTATAGTATTAAGATATAGTGCCTATATAAGTAAAGTAAGATATTATACTAGGAATAAAGAGGACTTATAAGATAATAAGAAATAGTAATTCTTTTATTCTTAAAGGAGTATAACTCTATACTTATAGCCTTACTAGGTCCTTATTAAACCCTTTAATATATATAACCTAGGCTATTAAAGGTTATTAATATAAATAAAAAAGAAATACTAAAAATATAAACTATAAGTATATTAGTACTATACTAAGGCTATAATAAACTAGCTAGGTATAATAAAAAAAAAAAGAAAAAGAAAAAGTATAAAAATATAAGATTAAGAGTATACTAGTACTATATTATTTTAAAAATATAACTATATAATAATAAAGTAAAAAAGAAAAGATAGTATAATATACCTATACTTATAATATAAAGTCTAAAAGCTCTTTATTATTATTATTAAGGTCTTTAATAATAATTACTAGATTAGAGAAAGTAAGGGTAGTAGTATTACTAGCTAGGTTATAAGGTAGTAGTAAAGAAGGAGGGGGGTATACCTAGATAAGTAATATTAAGTAATTATTAAGTATAAAAGAGTAATAATAAAAGAGGGAATAATAATAGTATAAGTATAAATAGGAGTAAAAGTAATAGTAATATAAGTAAGAATAATATAAATTACTATAATAGTAATAATAATAGTTACTAAACTAGTAGTATAAAAAGTAGCTATAATTATTAAGACCAATAGGGTATATATAGGGTAAGAGGTAAAGTTATTATTTTATATAACTTCTATCTAGTTATATAGTATAGGTAAGTACTAGATATACTAGATAATAGGAAATTGTTCTTCTAGCTTCTAAGCCACCTATTATTACTCTTACTTAATCTATATTAATTAGGAAAAATAACTAATAGAATAAAATAATAACTATAAAGAATAAAATAATAACTATAAGGAAAAGTAGTAACTACTATAGCTACTATAATATACTATAATAGTAGCCTAATTCTCCTACTTACTAATAGGCATAATAGTACCTATTAGTATATATAAGTTACCTTTTTCTTCTAGGTATAGGGTAGCTTATAATTATACTAGGTATAGGGTAGCTTATAGTTATACTAGGTATAAGGTAGTTTATAGTTATATAGGGGGCTTTATTACTATATTAGGGGTTTTATAACTATTATATTTTCTACTTTTTACTTATAAGGTAATTTAACTTAAAAACCTATATAAATAAATTTTATAGAAAATAAAAGTTATACTATAAACTATATTTAATAGAGGCACCTTATCCTAAAGGCTATAGGATATATAAGGAACTACTAGCTAAGGTATACTAAATACTATACTAATACTAAGTATACTATACTAATACTATACTAATACTAAGTATACTATACTAGTACTATACTAATACTATACTAGCACTATACTAGTACTATACTAGTACTAAGTATACTAATTAACTATAATAGTTCTAAGAGTAATAGAATAATAGTAGACTTATAAAGGCTTAGGCTTTTATAAGATTATAGCTATAAAAAAGCCTTAGTAGCTATAAAACCTATAAAGCCTTATAACTTATAGCTATAGGAGGCTTACTATAATATCTTTAAAGGGTAATACCCTAAAGGTATAGTACTAATTAGCTTATAATAGTCTTAAAAGTAATAAGATAATAGTAAGCTATAAGGGGAGTCTTAATAGCTATAAGACCTATAAAGCCTTATAACTTATAATTATAAAAGGCTTATTATAATACCTTTAAAAGGTAATACCCTAAAGGCTTAGTACTAGTTAGTTTATAATAGCCTTAGAAGTAATAAGATAGTAGTAGATAGAGAGTTTACTAGTCTTTAGAAGGTAATACCTTAAAGGCTAATACTAATAAAGGTATTAATAAAGAGCTAGCTAGCCTTTAAAAGGTAATACCTTAAAGGCTAGTACTAATAGTGCTAATAAAAAGCCTACTATAATACCTATAAAGAATAATACCCTAAAGGTATAAAGCTAATTAATTATAATACTTATAAAATAGCTTTAGTAAGTAATACCCTAGAGACTAAAGGCCTTAGGAGTATAATACTTTTAGAATAAACCCCTAGAAAATTATAGCTTAGAAGGTACTTAGTATAGTCCTAGGTAGTACCTATACTTATAAAAGGCTAGCTTTAGTAATAGCTTAGTTATAATATTAATAGTATTCTTAATACTTAGAATTTAATTAAAACTTAACTAATATAGTATATTTTTATTATATAATTAGTAGTATTAAATATCTATATATTTTATATAAGGGTATTCTTAGATACTAGAAGCTTAAGTAATAGTACTAGAGTTATTAGCCTAGATAGTAGTCTTAGTATAGATAGGCTTTTTCTTAAGGGTTTTTATAATAATATAGTAAAGCTATTAAATCTAGATAGCTTCCTAGGCTATATTATATTAAGAAATATACTTTACTTTAGTAGTTAAATATATAATAATATTTTATAACTTTAAGTACTAAGATATAATACTACTTTTTAAGGTAATAATAAAACTACTAATAGATTTATATATTTATTAGTAGTTAGTATAATTAATATTATAGTAGACTTAAAGTCCTTTATTAAGTCCTATAAAAATAAGTTTATAGTTAGTAGTACCTTTAATATATTATAGAAGCTATTTTAGGCTAGTAATATATTCTACTAGTAAGGTAACTATAAATTTATAGTAATAGCTAATAGTAAAGTAGATATTAAGCTTAGAATAGTTAGAAAGATAAATTAGGCCTTTATAAGTCTTAGTATACTAGCTATTCTTAATAGTTAGCTATTATTTAATACTTTTAATAATAGGACTTATTAGTAGGTTATAAGGTTTATAGTTAAGAAGGCTAGCTTTTTTTAAAAAGGCTTTAATATATTTACTTTAAAAGAATATAAGGGTTTTTATATATTAATCCTAGTAAATATTAATACTAAGATAGTAGCTAATAAGGCTTATATCTATTATCTTATAGGTATCTAATAAGGCTTTCTTAATCTCTATAATAGTAACCTTATTCTTACTAATAATAAGAAGATTATTAATATAAACTATAATAATTAGGCTATCTTTATAAATAAATAGGGAATAATTAAGCTATATAGGCTTAAAGCTAAGACTTTAAAGTGTTTTATAAAAGGTTATATACTAGATCTATAGGGCTTACTTTAGCCTATATAAAGACTTTAGTAGCTTCTATACTTTCCTAGGGTATTCTTCTTAATATCCTTTAGGTATTTTAATATAGACTTTAGTATCTATAGGACTATAGAGAAAGATAGTCTTAATATCTATTTACTTAACCTTAAGGTCTAGAGTAGCTATAATTACTAGTAGTAGGTATAGTATTAAAATTTTTAGTATACTTATAAACGTTTTATAGTTATTATACTAGTAGGTACTATAGTAAATATAGTTAGCTAAGTATAGTAGATATTTAGTAAGATATAATATATATAGAGGTATATAGTAGATAGATTTATACTATATATAGTTATATATAGTAGCTAGTTATATTATATAGTATATATATATAGTAATTATACTATATAATAGTATATAAAGAAGTCTTAATACCTATAGCCCTAATATAGGGTACTATAGAGGCTACTATAGTAAGTAACTAAGCTAATAAAGCTAGACTGCTATAAAGGCACTATTACCTCCTATAAGTAAATAAAGTAACTACCTATAAGCTATTAACTACTAATATATATAACTACTAATTATCCCTCTATTCTTATAATTTCCTAGTAGTACCTAAGGTATTACCTATTTATATATTTAACTATAATCTCTCCCTTCTATAGTTTATTTTATTAGTTAATTAAGAATTATTATTATATAACTATTCCTATAGAGTACCTCTATAGGCACTCTATACCTATAATCTTATAACTATTACCTACTTAGAATAGTAATCTTAATACTAATTAGTAATTACCTTTACCCTAATTATAGATTTCTAATAGAATACCTATTCTCCTTATACCTTTATAGCCTTATAACCTTTTAGAACTATCTATTCTATTAATTATAATATCTAGTATACTTACTAGAAAGCCTAATATACTATCTAGTATATTTAATAACTTAACTAATAAAAAACCTTTAATTAAGTCTTTAGTATAGTTTTATATAACTACCCTTAAGATCTTAAGCTACTTATTAACTATAATTCCTAATAAGGTACCTAAAAGCCTTACCTATCTTACCTATCTTCTCCTAACTAACTAAAAGTTATTCTAACTATACTCTTTTACCTAGAGTATTAAAGAAGCTATTAACCTTAATTAATAAACTATTATAGTAATTATTTTCTATACCCTTATATATAATACTTACTATAGATAGTTTAATAGCTACCTTTAAAAGTACCTTTATAAGGATTTTACTTACTAGACTAAAGCTAACTAGAAAATAGTTAATAAAAAAGTTTTTTATAAGTTTAAAGACTATTTTAATAGTATTAAGGTTATTCTATATATTAGTAAGGAATAATAGATTATTAAAACTATTTAAAAGACTATTTCTAATAAGTATATTAATTATAAAAGTAATTACTTTTTTCTTTTTTTAAAAGAAAGACCTTCTTTAATATAGTCTAACTAACTTTTAATAAAACTATTTACTATTAAATTAAAATTTATAAAGAAACTATTATTTAATTCCCTTCTAGCTAATAAACCCCTAAAGTTAGCTAATAATAAAGAAAAGGATACTTATAGCCTTTTCTATCTAGATAATAATAATTTACTTTAAATAGCCTAGGTATTAGTACCCTAGTATATACTACTACTAGAACTACCTTAGGAAATACTAAAGAAAGACCTATATAGTATAAAAAACACCTTATCTAAACCTATAAGGATTTACTAAGACCTTTATATAACTAGATTTCTTTTAATACCTAATACCTTTTAAATACTTAACTTACTTATAGTAATTAATACCCCCTAAGTACCTAGTACCCTTATACTACCTAATATCTTATAGAACTCTAGCTATAATAAGTATACTTAACCCTCTATACTATAACTATACTAAAGGAACTCTACTTACTAATACTATAAGAGGTAGGCTACTTAATAACCCTTTAAATATAAGGTACTATTATTACCCCTACTAAGATTACCTATACCTTTACTATAGCTATTATAAGGATTACTATAGTTATTATATTAATAAGGAATATTACTACTACCTTTAGGACTATTATTATTACCTTTATTACTATTATATTACTCTAGTAATAAAAAGTATAAATAGCTTAAAGATAAACCCTTTAAGCTACCTATAGTAAACCTAAATATACTAAAGTAGATTAATAGTATTATTAAAGGGTATTAAGAGGCTAATAAGTATAGTAAAAAAAGGTATAACTTCTTTTATACTTAGATATATAACTTTATTAATTACTATAATTAAGCCTAGCTTCTAGAAAAGGCTTTACTATATATATTCCTATTAATATTTATTAGAAGAGTTTTAAAGTACTATATCTAGATAATTATAAACTACTAAATAATTTATAATAAGATAATTAAGGTAGTTTATAACTAATTTAAGCCCTTATTAACCTAGGACTTTTATATAGATAAATAAAGGTACTTTTTATTAAATAAGCTAATAAAGAAGTACCTTATAAAATCTACTATTAACTACTTTAAGTTACTAGTTAATAAGATCTAAGTCCTATATTAAGGACTATTTTCTATATTAAAAGGTATAACTATACTTACTAAGACTTAGAATATACTAAAAAGTACTATATATAATAATAAAGCCTATACTATAGCTTTTATATAGCCTTTAAAATACTATAAAGATTTAATTTTAATACTTTAATAATTAATCTATATATATAAATAAACCTATTTAAAATACTAGAACTTCTATATTAATAGGTAGTTCTATAGTACTTAAATCCTTCTAAAGAAATAACCTAGTAGCTTAAATAATACCTTAAAGTACTATTTTATATATTAAAAAGAAGGCTATTAGTTAATAAACTATATTAAGAAGGAATAGAAAGGTACTTATAATACCTAAAATACTTATAAGATCTACTAAAAGCCTTTAAATAATAAAAAATACTAGGCTTTCTTAGTAGCCTTTAAAGGAACCCTAGAAAAGATACTATTAGTTTAGAATAAGGTTAATACCTATATTATTACTTTATTCTTTAATAAAAATAACTTTTTAGTAAATAAATAAGAAAATATATAAGTATTCTTTTTAAAAGCTACTAAAGCTTTTATTATAGTAGAGGACTAATCCCCTAAAAAGATTATATATTTCCTTACTAATACCTTTATTAAATATACTATCTATATTAAAAATCTATTCTAAAGTATCTTTAGTATCTTTAGCTATAAGGAATAGTATATAAAGGATATTTTTAAAGGGATCCTTTTTAATATAGGTATTATTAGTACTTTTAATACTAGTATAGTATAAATAAAGGTATTAATAAAACTAATTCTAAGCCTCTAGGTTATAAAATTAGCTTTTATTATAATAGTATACTTTAGTATTAGTTTTATAACCTTTATTAGTAAGATTATAGTGCCTATAATACTTAAAGTAATTATATTCTAGGTATTACTAACTACTATATTATTCCTACTTTCTATTAAAAATATAGATACTTTAAGGATTTAGTTAGATAATATTAATAATATACTTTATTAAGAATAGCTAAAGGTCCCTATTATAAGATACTAGGGATACTCTTAGTAAATACTATATACTATTAAAGCTATTACTTTCTACTTAATAAAAGAAAAGCTCTAGTATTTATACTATTATTTTAAGTACTTTTTAGTAGCCTACCTTAGCTAGATACTAGAATATATAGAAAAGGAATTTAATAAGAAAGCACTAGACTACTTAATAGCTACCTATAAGTAATACTAGCTATATACTAAGTCTTCTAGATAGTTCTAATTTACTTTAAAAGATAAGTATAAATTTAACTATAAAATACTAGCTAATATAATATATCTTAATAATTAATAACCTATCCTATATATACTAGATACTACTACCTCCTTCTAGGTAGCTTAATTCCTCTATAGAAGTATAGAAAGTCCCCTAAAGAGTACTAAAAGCCTTTAAGATATACTCTAGTATTACTAGATTAATATATACCTTAAACCCCCTAAATAGATTATTTATAATACTAGAAGTAACTTTTTATCTATTAAATTCTATAAATATACTAAAAAGCTAAATATTTAAATATATCTAGTACTTATAAAAGCCTATAATATAATTAGTAAGTTAGAATACTATTATACCCCCTTTTAATATACTTATAATATTATCTAGAAAAAGCTATAAGGTACTCTAAGTACTAATAAATACTTATAACTTACTATTAAGGCTATAAATAACTCTACTAGCCCTAATAGCCTAGTACCTACCTTACTAGTCTTTAGTACCTACCCCTACCTCTTAGAAGGCTTTTTACTATACCCTTTAGTAGCCTAATATACTAAAGCCCTCTAGAAAATAACTAACACTACCTAGAAAGCCCTCTCCTTATAATAAGTATATAAGGTACTAGCTATATATAATAGCCTTAATATAGGCCTTCTATATTACTTATTATTATAGTTAAATATCTATATTTAATATAAGGATATTAACTAGACTAATCTTTATAAGCTAATAAGTATAGATACTAGAAAATATACTATAGAAATACTATCTAGCCTTATTAGCTTTTATATATTTACTATATACCTATTCTTTACTAAGAAGGACCTAGATATAAGCCTAGAAGTACTATAAGCCTTTAAAAGTAATATTAATAGTAAGTATAACTTTAATAATAACCTAGACTATAATTATTAAGCCCCTAGGATTACTAAAACTACCCTAGAGCCTATTAAAGCCTCTCTAAAGCCTACTAAAACTATTCTAAAACCTATTAAAACTATTCTAAAGCCCTCTAAAGCTACCCTAAGGCCTATTAAATAGATCTAAGTTATTATCCCCTATAAGCCTAGGTATTTATAAATAATCCCTAGTATAAAGATAAAATATTAGCCTATAAAGTATTAAATTCTATTAAAAGTAATTAAAGATAAAATATTCTTTTTTACTAAAAAGAAGAATAATATAAAGTACTACCTAAAGCTTTAAAAGGATAGTATACTTCCTAATAATAAACCTTTATTCTTTACTTTTATTAAAAAGAAGCTATAAAGCCTTTTAGAATATAAAGTTTTCTAATTTATTAAGTTTAACCTTATTATCTACTATAAATACCTATTTAAATTCTAAATAGTTAATAAGATTAAATCTAATATTATTAAAAAGCCTATAAAGAAAATATATATAATTCTATATAGTTATTAAGATTATAATAAAGATATACTACTTACCTAATTACTAACTATCTAGAGAATAAGCTAATACTTAATTCTAGGCCTTATACTAACCTAAATCTAATAAGGTTAGCTATTATAGCTTTAGGATATTACCTAGGCCTATATATAGGTTAGAACCTATTTTTAATAGTATATTCTTACTTAGATTCCCTTAGAACTTTACTATCTTTACCTTAAAGGTATTATTATTAAGGTTATCTTACTACTATATAGTATCTTTAAGTCTAGTACTTATTAATAAGTAATATACTTTACTTACTACCTTAAAAAGCTTAAGATATTACTATTTACTTATAACTAGTACCTTTTATTAACTCTAGGCCTTAACCTAGGTATTATTAGTATATAGACTAATAATATAATTAGCCTTAGTATTATTACTTTTAGTAAATAAGAAGTTAATACCTTTATTATTATTAGATTTTAGGTTAAGTTAAAGGAGATATTTATAATAAAGAATTTATTAATATTTAATAAATACTATATCTCTTTAAATACTAATAGCTTTATTTTAATAGTCTTAAAAGGATAATTAAAAAAGCTTTAGTTACTAATAAACCTAAAAAGATATATTAAATAATAAGCCTAAGGTATATACCTAGCCTTTATTTACTAACTAGAAGCTATATTTAACCTATTTATTACTATATAATTTAAGGAGCTTAAAAAAAATAATTTTAAGTACCTAAATACCTATATTTAGTAATAAATTAAGAATACTACCTAAAGCCTTTAGTACTTACTAATCTAGTTAAGAATAGCTAAGCTATTTATTTTTATTAATAGTTCTTTTACTAATAATAAAGATTTAAGTTCTTAGCTAAAATATATAATTATTTTAAGTAATAAAAAACTAGTTAATTATATTAAAATTACTATTTAAAATAATATTATTACCTAAAGCTTAATAAAAAGTAAGTATATTACTTAAAGTATACTAGTATTAAAGCTATATAGTATAGTTCTAAGTACTAATATAGACTATACCCTTTCTACTACCTTAAATAAGATTATAGAGTTAATAGGCCTAATAGTAGTTTTAATAGTAGTTTATATAGATTTATTTTTACTATATAAATACCTAATAAAGCTTAAAACTACTAAGAAGAAGTACCTAATAATTAATATTATAATACTATACTAATTCTATAAGTATTATAAGCTTACTAAGGTTTACTAAATTAATAGTAATAATAACCTTATAAATATACTAATAAAGGCTACCTTAAATAAAGTACTATAAAAGCTAGTTAATAGTAACTAGTTAATACTATATATCTAGGGCTAGGTTAGCTATACTATAAAAGCTATAAAAAGGCCTAAAGGCTATATAACTTAACTAAAAGAAAAGACTACTAGTATTATACTAATAAGTACTATAGTAGATATAGTTAGCTAAGTATAGTAGATATTTAGTAAGATATACTTGATAATAGGCAGCTCTAAAGCCAAAAGAACAATCTCCTATTACCTAGTATATCTAGTACTTACCTATACTATATAACTAGATAGAAGTTATATAATATAATAACTTTACCTCTTACCCTATATATACCTTATTAGCCTTAATAGGTTATAAGCCTAGTAGTGCTTATATTATAAAAGCTACTAATAAAATAAAGGAAAGTATTAATTTCTTACTAAATTTACCTACTATCTATATAAGCTAATATTTACTATAAAACTTAAGAAATTTATAACTCCTTATATATAAGAAGAGAAAAGACCTTAAACTCTAGCTAATTTAGAGTATATCTAATAAGTCTATTTACTATAAAAATTCTATATAAAGAAAAAGAAATTCTACTACTATACTCTACCTAGTAATTTATATATAGACTCTATATACTCTTTTTATATATATTATAATATAAATTTACCTAGTATAGTTATAACCCTTAAATAGATATACTTATTAGATTACTTACTATAATCTATAGTTTTAAATATACTTATTAGATTACTTACTATAATCTATAGTCTTAATTACTATAAAAGGTATATAGTAACTACTTACTTAGTAAGAAGATTTTCTTATTACTTACTTAAATACTTCTTACCTTTAAATAAATATAAAGTACTTAGTTTAAAAAGAGAAACTATATACTTAGCTTATTATTCTCTTTATTATCTTAGAGTTCTACTCCCTTAATAGGTAATACTATTAGTAACTTAACTCTTATATATAAGCTAAGATCTTTTTATAGCTTTATTACCTACTCTATTATTTAGTACTATATCCTTAATACTAAAGGAGGTACTAAATATCCTAAAGCTTAAATCTAAAAGTATTTAGATTAAATAGAAGCTAAAAATAATTAATATACTAGTAATAATAGGTAGCTTAGAAGCTAGAAGAATAATCTCTTATTACTTAGTATATCTAGTATTTACCTATACTATATAATTAGATAGAAGTTATATAATCTAATAACTTTACTTCTTACCTTATATATACCCTATTAGTCTTAATAGGTTATAAGCCTAATAGTACTTATATTATAAAAGCTACTAATAAAATAAAGAAAAGTATTAATTTTTTACTAAATTTACCTATTATCTATATAAGCTAATATTTACTATAAAACTTAAAAAATTTATAACTCCTTATATATAAAAAGAAGAAAGACTTTAAACTCTAGCTAATCTAAAGTATATTTAATAAGTTTATTTACTATAAAAATTCTATATAAAGAAAAAGAAATTCTACTACTATACCTTACCTAGTAATTTATATATAAACTTTATATACTTATTTTATATATATTATAATATAAATTTACTTAATATAGTTATAACTCCTAAATAGATATACTTATTAAATTACTTATTATAATCTATAATTCTAAATATACTTATTAGATTACTTACTATAATCTATAGTCTTAACTACTATAAAAGGTATATAATAACTACTTATTTAGTAAGAAGAATTTCTTATTACTTATTTAAATACTTCTTACCTTTAAATAAATATAAAATACTTAGTTTAAAAAGAGAAACTATATACTTAGCCTATTATCCTCTTTATTATCTTAAAGTTCTACTCCTTTAGTAGGTAATACTATTAGTAACTTAACTCCTATATATAAGCTAAGATCTTTTTATAGCCTTATTACTTACTTTATTATCTAGTATTATATTCTTAATATTAAAGGAAATACTAAATATCTTAAAGCTTAAATCTAAAAGTAGCTAGGTTAAATAAAAACTAAAAATAATTAATATATTAAGACTTAGTAATCTTAATAGATTATTACTAAAAGGCTAAAGAAATAGCTCTATCTTAACTAAGGCTTATAATAATAAGACTATAAAGGATTTTATTTAAAAATAGATATAGGACTAAGTTTATACTATTATTCTTATTAATATAAGCCTTAAAGAATATACCTATAGCCTTATTAAGAATAAGGTTATAATATTAAATATAATTATAGTCTTAAAGAAGTATTTTAAACTAAAAAGTATTATTATCTTCTAAACTATAGTTAACTATCTTTTAATACTAATCTTTATTTAATATAAATCTATTAAGAAACTTATTATAGTATTTATTAATACTTAGGCTAAGTAATAATCTTTTAATAAAGACTTTAAAGTCCCTAAGGCTTTAATAATATACCTTTTTATTAATAGTCTTAATAAAGAGTTTAACTCCTATACTATTAAAATAACCCCTTATCTTATTCTAAAGTAAACTAATAATATTATTATAACTTTTATAATTATATTTATATAGGTAGTTATAATTATAGCTAACCTTATTAAACTTAAATAATAAAATAATAAAAAGTCTAAATAATAAGCTACTTTAGTTATTATAATAGCTATTAAAAGATATTACCTTTATAATATAATAAAACCTAATACTATTAAGTATTTTTATTCCTTTTATAAGCTTCTAGGTTATTTTAATAAATAATACTAGAAATTATACTCTAAACTTTATCTAGTAAACCTACCTTCTTTATTTTAATAAAATAAAAAGTACTAATACCTAACTAAAAAATATAATAGTAAGTATAAATATAAAAAGGTTAATTTTAAATAGTATATAAGTCCTTTTATAAACTTTAAACTAGCTTAACTTACTTTTATTATTTTTTAAAGTTTATAATACTTTAATTAACTTAAAATAGATAGTACTTTTATAAGTTTTAAACCTAAATAAGATTTTAGTCTTTTTATAATATTATATTAAAAACTAATACTACTTAACTCTAGTATATTTAACTATATTTTAAGCTATAAAGAACTTATAAAAAACCTATCCTTTTACTTAGGCCTTAGTATTTAAGGTCTTACTAGTATTATTTTAAAACCTATTACTTATAGAATAGCTATTATTACTATAAAAAGCCCTAAGATTACCTTAGAATTATATAATAGTATTCTATAAAAAGGTACCTTAATAAGCCTACTCTTTATTAACTACCTAATAATAAAGAATACTATAATAGTCTTTAATAAAGAAAGAGTAGTTATAATAAAAGACTAAAGGATTATTCTTATTATCTAGTAAACTATTAAAATCTATATAGTTAATTATATTACTTTAAATATTAATATATTAACCTATATAATAAATAACTTAAAATATAAGCTATAGTATAATTAACTTAGATATTTAGGGGAATAGAATATTATTAAACTTATATTTATCTTTATTAGTATAAAGCCTATTAGTTAATATAAATATTATATTAACTATTTTATAAGGAGATAAAAAGAAAACCCCTATATTTATCTATTCTAGAAAAGAATATATCCTCTTAAAAGCCTCTATACTAATATTATTAATACCTTACCTACCTCCTAAAAGAAAGATTAATATTAGGTTACTATTATTAATAATTATACTAGAATATACTAGTTATTCTTTATTAAAAAGAAATCTTAACTACCTAATATAATACTAAATTTCTTAAAAATATAGGAATATTTAGAATATAAATACTACTTTATTTAGCTAGATTAGGGGGGGGAGAATATTATAACCTAGTTTAAAAACTCTTATATTTTCTTAAGTATATACCTATAGTATTCTATTATTAATTAGTATTAATAAAATAGTATTACTAAGGTTAGGAATAGAATATTATAAGATAAGCTTTTTTTTATTATATATTAGTTAAAAGTACTAATTAAATTCTAACTAGTTATAATATAGGCTTATATTACTTTTTAATAGTATACCCTTATAATAAAGAATAATAAACTAATAACTCCTTATAAACTATAGTTTAGAAATAAACCTAACCTTAGTTATTTATAAATTATAGGTAGTTATAAGTAGTAAAAGACCTTTTATTATATTCTAAAAATAGTTCTTAAAACTATTCTATATATCTTAATTAAATATAAAAGCTAAACTAACTATATTATCTTAAATACTAATAAACCTAATAAACTAATAGTTACTAATAATATTATCTTTTAAGAATAGCCTAACTAGCTATTTAAAGATTTTAAATATAACCTTCTTTAGTAGAATAACCCTACCTTAAGCTATAAAAGTAAAACTATATACTATTCTTTAGGTTAATAAGTAATTAATAAGAAATAAGAGTATATAGAAATTACTCTAATTACTTATAACTTACCTACTAGTAAGAACTTTATAGTAAAATACTATAGTATACCTACTACCTTAACTATAAGGCCTAAGTAAATAATACTCTTTATATCTTCTATATTAGTAATACTAGGGATTAATAATAAAGATAATAATATTTATAACCTAGCTAATAATAATAACTTTATTAGCTATTTATATATATTAAGTAATAATAAATTTAAACTAATATTACTAGATATTTAATTAACCTTATATCCTATTTTTACTATTAGTATTAATAAGATACTATCTAACTTCTTTAAAATACCTTTATTCTTAGCTTTAAGTAATACTATTAAGTAAGAAGAAAGACCTATAATATAGATTAAAATTCTAATTAGATTAGTCTTAATATCTTAAAACTATTAATATATACTTTATTTTAATCTTAATAATATAATAAACCTTACTATATTTAGTAACCTTATTTATAATAAAAAACCTATAATATATAAGTAGGCTATCCTCTACCTTAACTTATAAAAGTAGAAAGGCTTAATAGTAAATAAGTATAACTCTTTAATAAAGAACTATATTATAATTATAGTTAATAGGCTTAAAAATAAGACTATCCTTCTAGGTAAGTAGGTATATAAACTTAAAAGAGGTACTAATAATAAGGTTATTTACTAGAAATCTTAGTATATAGTAAAAGGCTTTAATTAATATAAAGGACTTAATTACTATAAAATATTTATAAGTATATTAAAAATTTTAATACTATACCTACTACTAGTAATTATAGCTACCCTAGACCTTAAGGTTAAGTAAATAGATATTAAGATTACCTTCCTTTATAGTTCTATAGATATTAAAGTCTATATTAAAATACCTAAAGGATATTAAGAAGAATACCTTAAGAAGGTATAGAAGCTATTAAAGTCTTTATATAAGCTAAAGTAAGCCTTATAGATTTAGTATATAATCCTTTATAAAATGCTTTAAAGTCTTAGCTTTAAGCCTATATAGCTTAATTATTCCCTATTTATTTATAAAGATAGCCTAATTATTATAATTTATATTAATAATCTTCTTATTATTAGTAAGAATAAGGTTACTATTATAAAGATTAAGAAAGCCTTATTAAATACTTATAAAATAATAAATATAGGCTTTATTAGCTATTATCTTAGTATTAATATCTATTAAGATTAATATATAAGAACCCTTATACTCTTTTAAAGTAAATATACTAAAGCCCTTTTAAAAGAAGCTAGCCTTCTTAACTATAAACCTTATAACCTACTAATAAGTCCTATTATTAAAAGTATTAAATAATAGCTAACTATTAAGAATAACTAGTATATTAAGACCTATAAAGGCCTAATTTATCTTTCTAACTACTCTAAGCCTAATATCTACTTTACTATTAATTATTACTATAGATTTATAACTACCTTACTAATAGAATATATTACTAGCCTAAAATAGCTTCTATAATATATTAAAAGTATTATTAACTATAAACTTATTTTTATAAAACCTAATAAAAGACCTTAAGTCTACTATAATATTAACTATACTAGTTACTAATAAATATATAAATCTATTAGTAGCTTTATTATTACCCTAAAAAGTAGTATTATATTCTAGTACTTAAAGCTATAGAATATTATTATATACTTAACTACTAAAGTAAAGTATATCTTTTAGTATAATATAGCCTAGAAAGCTATCTAGATTTAGTAGCTTTATTATATTATTATAAAAACCTTTAAAGAAAAGCCTACCTATACTAAGACTACTATCTAGGCTAATAACTCTAGTACTATTACCTAAGCTTCTAGTATCTAAGAATACCTTTATATAAAATATATAAATATTTAATACTATTAGTTATATAATAAGAATTATTAGAACTAATAAGGTATATATAGGGTAAGAGGTAAAGTTATTATATTATATAACTTCTATCTAGTTATATAGTATAGGTAAGTGCTAGATATACTAGGTAATAGGAGATTATTCTTCTAGCTTTAGAGCTGCCTATTATTACTCCTACTTAATCTATATTAACTAGGAAAAATAACTAGAAATAACTATAAAGAATAAAATAATAACTATAAGGAATAAAATAATAACTATAAAGAATAAAATAATAACTATAAGGAAAAGTAGTAACTACTATAGCTACTATAATATACTATAATAGTAGCCTAATTTTCCTACTTACTAATAGGTATAATAGTACCTATTAGTATACCTAAGTTACCTTTTTCTTCTAAGTATAGGGTAGCTTATAGTTATACTAGGTATAGGGTAGCTTATAGTTATATTAGGTATAGGGTAGTTTACTACTATATAGGGGGCCTTACTATTATATAAAAGGCTTTATAATTACTATATTTTCTACTTTTTATTTATAAGGTAATTTAACTTAAAAACCTATATAAATAAATTTTATAGAAAATAAAAGTTATACTATAAACTATATTTAATAAGGGCGCCTTATCCTAAAGGCTATAAGATATATAAAAGACTACTAGCTAAGGTATACTAGGCACTATACTAATACTAAGTATACTATAGTAATACTATACTAATACTAAGTATACTATACTAGTACTATACTAGCACTATACTAGTACTAAGTATACTATGCTAGTACTATATTAATACTAAGTTAAGTATACTAATTAACTATTAGGATTGCTATCCTAAATAGGTAATAGTTATAAGATTATAGGTATAGAGTGCCTATAGAGGTGCTCTATAGGAATAGTTATATAATAATAATTCTTAATTAACTAACTAAATAAACTATAGAAAGGAGAGGTAATAGTTAAATATATAAATAGGTAGTATCTTAGGTACTATTAGGAAATTATAAGAATAAAGGAATAATTAGTAGTTATATATATTAGTAGTTAATAGCTTATAGGTAGTTACTTTACTTACCTATAGAAGGTAATAGCGCCTTTATAGTAGTCTAGCTTTATTAGCTTAGTTACCTACTATAATAGCCCCTATAGCACCCTATATTAAGGCTATAGGTACTAAGACTTCTTTATATACTATTATATAGTATAACTACTATATATATATACTATATAGTATAACTAACTACTATATATAACTATATATAGTATAAATCTATTTACTATATACCTCTATATATAGTATATCTTATTAAATATCTACTATACTTAGCTAACTATATCTACTATAATACCTACTAGTATAATATTAGTAGTCTCTTCTTTTAGCTAAGTTATATAGCCTCTAGGCCTCTCTATAGCTTCTATAGTATAGCTAACCTAGCCCTAAATATATAGTATTAACTAGTTACTATTAACTAGCTTCTATAATACTTTATTTAAGGTAGTCTTTATTAGTATATCTATAAGGTTATTATTATTATTAATTTAATAAACCTTAGTAAGTTTATAGTATTTATAGGACTAATATAGTATTATAATATTAATAATTAGGCGCTTTTTCTTAGTAGTTCTAAGCTTTATTAGGTATTTATATAGTAAAAATAAATCTATATAAATTACTATTAAAACTACTACTAGGCCTATTAACTCTATAATCCTATTTAAAGTAGTAAAAAGGGTATAGCCTATATTAATACTTAAAACTATACTATATAGCTTTAATACTAATATACTTTAAGTAATATACTTACTTTTTATTAAGCTCTAAGTAATAATATTATTCTAAATAGTAATTTTAATATAGTTAACTAGTTCCTTATTACTTAGAATAATTATATATTCTAGCTAAGAACTTAAATCTTTATTATTAGTAAAAGAACTATTAATAAAAATAAATAGTTTAGCTATTCTTAACTAGATTAGTAAGTATTAAAGGCCTTAGGTAGTATTCTTAATTTACTACTAAATATAGGTATTTAGGTACTTAAAATTATCTTTTTTAGGCTCTCTAAATTATATAATAATAGATAGGTTAAATATAGCTTCTAGTTAGTATATAAAGGCTAGGTATATACCTTAGGCTTACTATTTAATATACTTTTTTAAGTTTATTAGTAACTAGAGCTTCTTTAATTATCCTTTTAAGACTATTAGGATAAAGCTATTAGTACTTAAAAAGATATAGTATCTATTAAATATTAGTAGGTTCTTTACTATAAGTATCTCTTTTAGCTTAGCTTAGAATCTAGTAATAGTAAAGGTATTAACTTCTTATTTATTAAAAGTAGTAATATTAAGGCTAATTATATTATTAGTCTATATACTAATAATACCTAGATTAAGGCCTAAAGTTAGTAAAAAGTATTAATTATAAGTAAATAGTACTATTCTAAGTTTCTTAAGGTAGTAAGTAAAGTATATTACCTATTAGTAAGTACTAGACTTAAGGATACTATATAGTAATAGAATAACCTTAATAATAGTACCCTTAAGGTAAAGATAGTAGAGTTCTAAGGGAATCTAGGTAAGAATATACTACTAGAGGTAGGTTCTAGCCTATATATAGGCCTAGGTAATATCTTAAAGCTATAGTAGCTAACCTTATTAGATTTAGGTTAGTATAAGGCCTAGGATTAGGTACTAGCTTATCCTCTAGATAGTTAGTAATTAAGTAAATAGTATATCTTTACTATAGTCTTAATAACTATATAGAACTATATATATTTTCTTTATAGGCTTTCTAGTAGTATTAGACTTAATCTTATTAACTATTTAGAACTTAAATAGGTATTTATAGTAGATAGTAGGGTTAAACTTAATAAATTAAAAGACTCTATATTCTAGAAGGCTTTATAACTCCTTTTTAATAAAGGTAAAGAATAGGGGCTTATTATTAAGAAGTATACTATCTTTCTAGAGCTTTAGGTAGTGCTCTATATTATTCTTCTCTTTAGTAGAGAGGAATATTTTATCTTTAGTTGCTATTACTATCCTAAATAGGTAATAGTTATAAGATTATAGGTATAGAGTGCCTATAGAGGTGCTTTATAGGAATAGTTATATAATAATAATTCTTAATTAACTAACTAAATAAACTATAGAAGAAAAAGGTAATAGTTAAATATATAAATAGGTAGTACCTTAGGTACTACTAGGAAATTATAGGAATAAAGGAATAATTAGTAGTTATATATATTAGTAGTTAATAGCTTATAGGTAGTTACTTTACTTACCTATAGGAGGTAATAACACTTTTATAGTAGTCTAGCTTTATTAGCTTAATTACCTACTATAGTAGCCTTTATAATACCCTATATTAAGGCTATAGGTATTAAGACTTCTTTATATATTATTATATAGTATAATTACTATATATATATACTATATAGTATAACTAGCTACTATATATAACTATATATAGTATAAATCTATCTACTATATACCTTTATATATAGTATATCTTACTAAATATTTACTATACTTAGCTAACTATATCTACTATAATACCTACTAGTATAATACTAGTAGTCTCTTCTTTTAGCTAAGTTATATAGCCTTTAGGCCTCTCTATAGCTTCTATAGTATAGCTAACCTAGCCCTAGATATATAGTATTAACTAGTTACTATTAACTAGCTTTTATAATACCTTATTTAAGGTAGCCTTTATTAGTATATCTATAAGGTTATTATTACTATTAATCTAGTAGACCTTAGTAAGCTTATAGTATTTATAAGACTAATATAGTATTATAATATTAATTATTAGGTACTTCTTTTTAGTAGTTTTAAGCTTTATTAGGTATTTATATAGTAAAAATAAATCTATATAAACTACTATTAGAATTACTACTAAGCCTATTAACTTTATAATCCTATTTAAAGTAGTAGAAAAGGTATAGCCTATATTAGTACTTAGAACTATATTATATAGCTTTAATATTAATATACTTTAGGTAATATACTTACTTTTTATTAAGCTTTAAGTAATAATATTACCTTAAATAGTAATTTTAGTATAGTTAACTAGTTTCTTATTACTTAAAATAATTATATATCTTAGCTAAGAACTTAAATCTTTATTATTAATAAAGGAATTATTAATAAAAATAAATAACTTAACTATTCCTAACTAGATTAGTAAGTACTAAAGGCTTTAGGTAGTATTCTTAATTTACTATTAAATATAGGTATTTAGGTACTTAAAATTATCTTTTTTAGGCTCCCTAAATTATATAGTAATAAATAGGTTAAATATAGCTTCTAGTTAGTATATAAAGGCTAGGTATATACCTTAAACTTATTATTTAATATACCCTTTTAAGTCTATTAATAACTAAAGCTTTTTTAATTATCCTTTTAAGACTATTAAGATAAAGCTATTAATACTTAAAGAGATATAGTATCTATTAAATATTAATAAGTTCTTTACTATAAGTATTTCCTTTAGCTTAGCCTAGAATCTAGTAGTAATAAAGGTATTAGCTTTTTATTTACTAAAAGTAGTAATACTAAGGCTAATTATATTATTAATCTATATATTAATAATACTTAGATTAAGGCCTAGAGCTAATAAAAGGTATTAGTTATAGGTAAATAGTATTATCTTAAGCTTTTTAAGGTAGTAAGTAAAGTATATTACCTATTAGTAAGTACTAGACTTAAGAATACTATATAGTAGTAGAATAACCTTAATAATAGTACTCTTAAGGTAAAGATAGTAAAGTTCTAGGGGAATCTAGGTAAGAATATACTACTAGAGGTAGGTTCTAGCCTATATATAGGCCTAGGTAATATTCTAAAGCTATAATAGCTAACCTTATTAGATTTAAATTAATATAAAGCCTAAGATTAAGTATTAGCTTATCTTCTAAATAGTTAATAATTAGGTAAGTAGTATATCTTTATTATAGTCTTAATAACTATATAGAACTATATATATTTTCTTTATAGGCTTTTTAGTAGTATTAGACTTAATCTTATTAATTATTTAGAACTTAAATAGGTATTTATAGTAAATAGTAAGGTTAAACTTAATAAATTAAAAGACTTTATATTCTAGAAAGCTTTATAACTCCTTTTTAATAAAGGTAAAGAATAGGGGCTTATTATTAGGAAGTATACTATCTTTCTAGAGCTTTAGGTAGTACTTTATATTATTCTTCTCTTTAGTAAAAAAGAATATTTTATCTTTAGTTATTTTTAATAAAATTTAGTATTTTATAAGCTAGTATTTTATCTTAATACTAAGAATTTCTTATAAATACCTAGGCTTATAAGGGATAATAACTTAGATTTATTTAATAGGCCTTAAGGTAGCCTTAAAGAGCTTTAGAATAGTTTTAATAGGTTTTAGAGTAGTCTTAGTAGGCTCTAGAGAGGCTTTAGTAGGCTTTAAGGTAGCTTTAGTAGTCCTAGGGGCCTAATAATTATAATCTAGGTTATTATTAAAGTTATACTTACTATTAGTATTACTTTTAAGGGCTTATAGCGCTTCTAGGTCTATATCTAGGTCCTTCTTAGTAAGGAATAAGTATATAGTAGTTATATAGAAGCTAATAAGGCTAGATAGTATTTCTATAGTATATTTTCTAGTATTTATACCTATTAGCTTATAAGGGCTAGTCTAGTTAGTATCTTTATACTAAATATAGATATCTAACTATAGTAGTAAGTAGTATAGGGGGCCTATATTAAAGCTATTATATATAGCTAGCGCCTTATATACCTACTATAAGGAAAGGGCTTTTTAGGTAGTATTAGTTACCTTCTAGAGGGTTTTAGTATATTAGGCTACTAAAGGGTATAGTAAAGAGCCTTTTAAGAGGTAGGGGTAGGTATTAAAGACTAGTAAGGTAGGTACTAGGCTATTAGGGCTAATAGAGTTATTTATAGCCTTAATAGTAAGTTATAGGTACTTATTAGTACCTAAGGTACTTTATAGCTTTTTATAAATAATATTATAGGTATACTAAAGGGGGGTATAATAGTATTCTAGCTTACTAATTATATTATAGGCTTTTATAGGTATTAGGTATACTTAAATATCTAGTTTCTTTATATATTTATAGAATTTAGTTAATAAAAAGTTACTTCTAGTATTATAGATAATCTATTTAGGGGGTTTAAGGTATATATTAATCTAGTAATACTAGAGTATATCTTAAAGGCTTTTAGTACTTTCTAGGGGGCTTCCTATACTTCTATAAAGGAATTAAGCTACCTAGAAAGAGGTAGTAGTATTTAGTATATATAGAATAGGTTATTAATTATTAAGATATATTATATTAGCTAGTATTTTATAGTTAAATTTATACTTATCCTTTAAGGTAAATTAGAACTATTTAAAGGACTTAGTATATAGTTAGTACTACTTATAAGTAGCTATTAAGTAGTCTAGTACTTTTTTACTAAATTCCTCTTCTATATATTCTAGTATCTAGCTAAGGTAGGCTACTAAAGGGTATTTAAAGTAGTAGTATAAGTATTAAAGCTCTCTTTCTATTAGGTAGAAAGTAGTAGCTTTAGTAGTATATAGTATCTACTAGGGGTATCCCTAGTATCTTATAATAAAGACTTTTAGCTATCCTTAGTAGAGTATATTATTAATATTATCTAACTAAATCCCTAGTATATCTATATTCTTAATAGAAAATAGGAATAGTATAGTAGTTAATAGTACCTAGAATATAATTACTTTAAGTACTATAGGTACTATAATCTTACTAATAAAGGTTATAAAGCTAGTACTAAAGTATACTATTATAATAAAGGCTAATTCTATAACCTAGAGGCTTAGAATTAGTTTTATTAACGCCTTTACTTATACTATACTAGTATTAGAAGTGCTAGTAGTGCCTATATTAAGGAGGATCCCTTTAAAAACATCCTCTATATACTATTCCTTATAGCTAAAGATACTAAAGATACTTTAGAATAGATTTTTAGTATAGATAGTATATTTAATAGAGGTATTAATAAGGAAATATATAATCTTTTTAAAGGATTAGTCTTTTACTATAATAAAAACTTTAATAGCTTTTAAGAAAAATACTTATATATCTTTTTATTTATCTACTAAAGAGTTATCTTTATTAAAGGATAAAGTAGTAATATAGGTATTAACCTTATCCTAAACTAGTAATATCTCTTTTAAAGCTTCTTTAAAGGCTACTAAGAAAGCCTAATACTTCTTATTACTTAAAGGCTTTTAGTAGATCTTATAAGCATTCTAGGTATTATAAGTGCCTTTCTATTCCTTTTTAGTATAGTTTATTAACTAGTAGCCTTCTTTCTAGTATATAAAATAGTACTTTAAGGTATTATTTAAGCTACTAGGTTGTTTCTTTAGAAGGATTTAGGTACTATAGAACTACCTATTAATATAGAAGTTCTAGCACTTTAGATAGGTTTACTTATATATATAGATTAATTATTAAAGTACTAAAATTAAGTCTTTATAGTATTCTAAAGGCTATATAAGGGCTATAGTATAGGCTTTATTACTATATATAGTACTCTTTAGTATATTTTAAGTCTTAGTAAGTATAATTATACCTTTTAGTATAGAAAATAGTCTTTAATATAAAACCTAGATTTTATTAACTAGTAACTTAAGGTAGTTAATAGTAGACTTTATAGGGTACTCCTTTATTAGCTTATTTAGTAAAAAGTACTTCTATTTATCTATATAGAGGTTCTAGGTTAATAGGGGCTTAAATTAGTTATAAACTACTTTAGTTATCTTACTATAGGTTATTTAATAGTTTATAATTACCTAAATATAGTACTTTAAGGCTTTTCTAATAAGTATTAGTAAGAATATATATAGTAAAGCCTTTTCTAAAAGCTAGGCTTAATTATAGTAGTTAATAAAATTATATATCTAGGTATAGAAAAAGTTATACCTTTTTTTACTATACTTATTAGCCTCTTAGTACTTTCTAGTAATACTATTAATCTATTTTAGTATATTTAGATTTACTATAAGTAGCCTAAAGGGTTTATCTTTAGGCTATTTATACCCTTTATTATTAGAGTAGTATAATAGTAATAAAGGTAGTAATAGTAGTTCTAAAGGTAATAATAGTACTCCCTATTAATATAATAGCTATAGTAGTCCCTATAATAACTATAATAGGGGTATAGGTAGTCCTAGTAAGGGTAGTAGTAGTACCTTATATTTAGAAGGCTACTAGGTAGCCTACCTCTTATAGTATTAGTAGGTAGAGTTCCTTTAGTATAGTTATAGTATAAAAGGCTAAGTATACTTATTATAGCTAGAGTTTTATAAGGTGTTAGGTAGTATAAGGGTACTAGGTACCTAGGGGGTATTAATTACTATAAGTAAGTTAGGCGCCTAGGGGGTACTAGGTATTAAAAGAAGTCTAGTTATATAAAGGTCTTAATAAACCCTTATAGGTCTAAGTAAGGTGTTTTTTATACTATATAGGTCTTCCTTTAGTATTTCTTAAGGTAGTTCTAGTAGTAGTATATACTAAGGTACTAATACTTAGGCTATTTAAAATAAGTTATTATTATCTAGATAGAAAAGGCTATAAATATCCTTCCCTTTATTATTAACTAGTTTTAAGGGTTTATTAACTAGGAGGGAACTAAATAGTAGCTTCTTTATAAATCTTAATATAATAGTAAATAGTTTTATTAAAAGCTAGTTAGGCTATATTATAAGGGGTCCTTTTTCTAAAGAAAGAAAAAGGTAATTACTTTTATAGCTAATATATTTATTAAAGATAGTCTTCTAGATAGTTTTAGTAATCTACTATTCCTTACTAATATATAAAGTAACTTTAGTATTATTAAGATAGTCTTTAAACTTATAAAGGACTTCTTTATTAACTATTTTCTAATTAGCTTTAGTTTAGTAAGTAAAATCCTTATAAAGGTACTCTTAGAGGTAGCTACTAAATTATTTATAGTAGGTATTATATATAAAGGTATAGAAAATAATTACTATAATAGTTTATTAATTAAGGTTAGTAACTTCTTTAATATTCTAAGTAAAAGAGTATAGCTAGAATAATTTCTAGTTAGCTAGGAAAAGATAGGTAAGATAGGTAAGGCTTTTAGGCACCTTATTAGGGATTATAGCTAATAGGTAGCTTAAGATCTTAAAGGTAGTTATATAAAATTATATTAAAGACTTAATTAGAGGTTTTTTATTAGTTAAGTTACTAAGTATACTAGGTAGTATACTAGGCTTTCTAATAGGTATACTAGATATTATAATTAATAAAATAGATAGTTCTAGAAGGTTATAAGGCTATAAAGGTATAAAGGGGATAGGTATTCTATTAGAAATCTATAATTAAGGTAAAGGTAATTACTAATTAGTATTAGGATTACTATCCTAAATAGGTAATAGTTATAAGATTATAGGTATAGAGTGCTTATAAAGGTACTTTATAGGAATAGTTATATAATAATAATTCTTAATTAACTAACTAAATAAACTATAGAAGGGAGAGGTAATAATTAAATATATAAATAAGTAGTGCCTTAGGTACTACTAGGAAATTATAGGAATAAAGAAATAATTAGTAGTTATATATATTAGTAGTTAATAGCTTATAGGTAGTTGCTTTACTTACCTATAGGAGGTAATAGTGCCTTTATAATAGTCTAGCTTTATTAGCTTAGTTACCTACTATAGTAGCCCCTATAGCACCCTATATTAGGGCTATAAGTACTAAGACTTCTTTATATACTATTATATAGTATAACTACTATATATATATACTATATAGTATAACTAACTACTATATATAACTATATATAGTATAAATCTATCTACTATATACTTCTATATATAGTATATCTTACTAAATATCCGCTATACTTAGCCAACTATATCTACTATAGTGCCTACTAGCGCAATATATTAGGATTGCTATCCTAAATAGGTAATAGTTATAAGATTATAAGCATAGAGTGCCTATAGAGGTACTCTATAGGAATAGTTATATAATAATAATTCTTAATTAACTAACTAAATAAACTATAGAAGGGAGAGGTAATAGTTAAATATATAAATAGGTAGTACCTTAGGCACTATTAGGAAATTATAGGAATAAAGGAATAATTAGTAGTTATATATATTAGTAGTTAATAGCTTATAGGTAGTTACTTTACTTACCTATAGGAGGTAATAACGCCTTTATAATAGTCTAGCTTTATTAGCTTAGTTACTTACTATAGTAGCCTTTATAGCACCTTATATTAGGGCTATAGGTATTAAGACTTCTTTATATACTATTATATAGTATAACTACTATATATATATACTATATAGTATAACTAGCTACTATATATAACTATATATAGTATAAATCTATCTACTATATACCTCTATATATAGTATATCTTACTAAATATCTGTTATACTTAGCTAACTATATCCACTGCAATGCCTACTAGCGTAATATTAACCGCAATAGTCCTAAGAGCAATAGAATAGTAGTAAACTTATAAAAACTTAGGCTTCTATAAGATTATAGCTATAAGGGAGCCTTAATAGCTATAAGACCTATAGAGCTTTATAACTTATAGCTATAGAAGGCTTACTATAATATCTTTAGAGGGTAATACTTT
This sequence comes from Cordyceps militaris CM01, assembly GCF_000225605.1. Taxonomy (NCBI): domain Eukaryota; kingdom Fungi; phylum Ascomycota; class Sordariomycetes; order Hypocreales; family Cordycipitaceae; genus Cordyceps; species Cordyceps militaris. The sequence goes on along the minus strand of NW_006271972.1, from coordinate 4,221,413 downwards.
AGAGGTATAGTACTAGTTAGCCTATAATAGTCCTAAAAGTAATAAAATAGTAATAGGCTATAAGGGAGCCTTAGTAACTATAAGACCTATAAAGCCTTATAACTTATAACTATAAAAGGCTTACTATAATACCTTTAGAGGGTAATACCCTAAAGGCTTAGTACTAGTTAGCCTATAATAGTCCTA